>NW_028125239.1:0-165637 GCF_965194825.1 Balaenoptera physalus
TTTGAAACAACCTTTGGGTTCTAACCAATGTACTTGTGACTTGGCAAAATCCACCAACATTACAAATGCATATCCTTTCACCCAGCAATTCTACTTTAAGTAATTTACCTAGAAATATACTTCACATATGAATAAACTAAATATGCACATTTTTAAAATGCAGCATCATTTTACATAACAGCAGAAACTTTAAGCAGACTGTCCATCAGTGGAAACCTTGTAATAAACCGTAGCACATCCACACAGGTGCTGTTGGTAACAATGAAGAAGCCCCGGAAGAAGTTTCAAAATATATTAATGGGAAAAAAGGAAAGGAAAGGAAAGGGAAATAAAGGAATGGTAACATTTGTGTTTAGAGAAACATTTTTGCTTTATATGGATTATGCATAAAATGTTTATGGAAGAACACACAAAGAGGTAAACAGGAAAAAAGAGAATACGTATTTGCCTGTGTATATGTAAACTGTGCCTGGAAGCGTATACAAGAAACGGGGTAAGGGGAAGTGAGCAGTTGGGGGTAAGGTGAGAAGAACATATGTATAAAAATGTAAAGCAAAGTAGCATCCACTAACAAGATACTACAGTCACCCATCTAGAGTGATCAAATTTTTATGTTTACTCATTGAAAGCAAATGAAAACCAAATTAACAGAGGACAGATATTGAACACGGTCCTCTGTACACAAAAGAAAAGCTGAATTTGAGGTTTAGTGAAGAGAGTTTTATTCCTGGGCTATTGTTAGAGGTTAAAAATAAACTGGGACAATGTCAAATATTTCTGATCTATCCCCTCAGTGGAGAAGAACAATAAATACCAGTGTCTACTGTAACTATTATCTCAAAGGTACCCTTTAATTTAGCTAAAAGGGGGAGGGGAAGACAATTATCAGTACTTCCCTTATTTATTACAGTGTTAGCCTCTTTCCAGTTATGATTAAGGTAAAATAGGAAAGAAAGTCTTCCTTTCCTTGACATATGTAGATTAGATGTCATTATAGTAGCATGTGTTTCTATTCAAAATTGCAGTCTTGCAAGAATCCCGGCCCACGTACTACACTAATTCATGGCCCTACAGTTGCCATACAAGACAGAAGATTAGGAGAGGTAGAAGAATGCCAATGCAAATACTCTGGCAATTTACAAGGCACTTTTCAGAGACAGTAGCATGGAAAATACTACTGAAGATACCAAACAGTGTTTACTTCGAAAGTTTAAAAACTGAATATACAGAACAGTTTTCACAATCTACCTCCTGCAGCAATGGTTTCAATTACGACCTGCAAAAATATAAACAGAGGAATGAGAGAGAAACTCTGATAGCACTTAGGTACAACTCAGTGGTAGGAATGAGGACGTGGGTCTGATGCGGGACCCTGGGCTCGGAACACCTGCACCTCACCTTCTTCTGAAGGACATTAACTTTCCGCTCCTTCACATCCAGCATGTCCTTGAGGTCATGGATCTCTCCAGCTTGTGTCCCCTTCTCCTCAGCCATGTCCTGGATTTGTTTTGTCTTCTTATTCAGCATGGTTTCTTCTCTTCCAAACGCAACCGCAGAGCATCCACCTAAGAATATAACATTTTTACAAATGATTAATTGAAAAGAAAGGAACGTAATTCCTTCCAAATAGATGTGTACAGTTGCCTAAATGATACTTTTAGAGTAAACTTTCATTAGAATCAAATAAAATACCACTCTAAATACAACTCTGACTATTTAGAAATGAAACCCTAAAATTTTGTGAGCACTTCCATGATAAAATAACATTTACATCCGTTAAATTACGGTGTAATCAAAATAAACAGATCTGAATAAAGGGGACAAAATTGGAGAATTTATATAAAGGGGTTGAGTTGAGCTTTGCTACTTCTATAAAAGTGGTATAATCTATTATGTTTCTCAAATTTAGAATCATTCGGAGGATTTAAACAGAATGCCAGGCCAAGCCACCAGTTTCTAATTTGGCAGGGTTGGGGCTCAAGAATCAATATTTCTAACAAGTTCCCAAGTGATGCTACACTGCTTTAGAAAATCTAAAAGTAGAAAGAAAACTGTAAGCGTCACCAAACATGACACTTGCTGTATCAGAGACTACAATCTAGCTGCAGCTGACAATCCCATAATGCACTTAGAGATCTGTAAGGCAAAGCAAGGTCTACTTTCAGATCTCAAGACTAGTCAGCTAAAGCTTGGTATCCAGGTACCTTTATCACCAAAGTTTCCTACCATCCATTAGATATAACTTTAAAATAATTAGAAATCTAATATAAGTACTTATGTTTTCTTCCAGTTTTGAGATACAACTGACATACGGCACTGTGTAAGTTTAAAGTGTACAGCATAATTATTTGACTTCCATGCGTCATGAAGTGATTATCACAGTAAGTTTTATGAACATCCATTGTCTCATACAGATACAAAATTAAAGAAATAGAAAACAACCTTTTCCTCATGACGAGAACTCTTAGGATTTTCTCCCTTAATGACTTTCACATACAACACACAGCCGTGCTGATTATCTTTATCCTGTTGTGCACCGCACCCCAGTACTTATTTACCTGATATCTGGACGTTTGTACCTTTTGACTGTCTTCATCCAATCTCCCCTCCCCTGATTCCTCACCTCTGGTAACCACATATCTGGTCTCTTGTTCTGTTTGTTTCTCAAGTATAACTGACCTACAGCCCTATGTTACTTCCTGAAACACAGCAGTGTAAGTTGATTTTACTATACATTTCAAAAAGTCTATTACAATACGTCACCACACAATAATATTCCATAGTTACTGACTGTATTCCCCACACTGTACATTTCATCCCCTTGACTCATTTACTTTTGTAACTGGAAGTTTGTCCCTCTTAATCTCCCTCACCTATTTCTTTCCTCTCCCCATCCTCCTCTCCTCTGGCAACTACCTGTTTGTTCTCTATATCTATAATTCTGTTTCAGTTTTGCTAAGTTTGTTCATTGGCTTTTTAAGATCCCACATAGACGCGAAATCACACAGTATTTGGCTTTCTCTGTCTGGCTTACTTCACTTATTAGCATAATGTCCTCAAGGCCCATCCATGTTGTCACAAACAGTAGGATTTCCTTCTTTCTCATGGCTGAATAATAATATACACATACACAGACAACATCTTCTTTATCCATTCATCCACTGATGGACACTTAGGTTGCTTCCATATCTTGGTTCATTAATGCTGTAATGAACATAGGGGTGTATGTATCTCTTATAATTAGTGTTTTTGTTTTCTTCAGATAAATACCCCAGAGTGAACTGCTGGATCATACAGCAGTTCTACTTTTAATTTTTTGAGGAATCTCCATACTGTTTTCCATAGTGGCTGCACCAACTTACATTCCTACCAACAGTGCACAAGGATTCCCTCTTCTCCACAGACCACAGACTCACCAGCACTTGTTATTTGCTGGCTTTTGGATAATAGCCACTCTGACAGGTGTGAGGTGATATCTCATTGTAGTTTTGATTTGCATTTCCCTCATGATTAGTGATGTTGAGCATCTTTTCACGTGCCTGGTGGCCATCTGTATGTCTTCTTTGGAAAAATGTCTACTCAGATCCTCTGCCCATTTTTTAATCAAGTTTTTTTTTTTTGATGTTGAATTGTATGAGTTCTTTGTATATTTTGGACCCCTTATTGAATACATTATCTGCAAATATCTTCTCCAATTCAGTAGGTGGTCTTTTTGTTTTGTTAATAGTTTCCTTTGCTGTGCAAAAACTATGTAGTTTGATGTGGTCCCACTTGTTTAGTTTTGCCTGTTTCCCTTGCCTGAGGAGACCTATCCAAAAAAAATTACTAAGACCGATATAGAAGAGGGTACTGCCTATGTTTTCTTCTAGAAGTTTTATGGTTTCAGGTCTCACATTTAAGTCTTTAATCCATTTTGGTTTTTTGGTTATTTTCTTAAATTAATTTATTTATTTTTGACTGCGTTGGGTCTTTGTTGCTGCACGCGGGCTTTCTCTAGTTGCGGCGAGCGGGGGCTACTCTTTGTTGTGGTGCGCGGGCGTCTCATTGTGGCAGCTTCTCTTGTTGTGGAGCACGCGCTCTAGGCACACGGGCTTCAGCAGTTGTGGCTCGCGGGCTCTAGAGCGCAGACTCAGTAGTTGTGGCACACAGGCTTAGTTGCTCCGTGGCATGTGGATCTTCCTGGACCGGGGCTCAAACCTGTGTCCCCTGCATTGGCAGGAGGATTCTTAACCACTGTGCCACTAAGGACGTCCTTTTAATCCATTTTGAACTTGTTTTTGTGCATGGTGTGAGAGAGCAGTCCAGTTTCATTATTTTTCATGTAGCTGCCCAGTTTTCCCAACACCGTTTGTTGAAGAAGCTGTCTTTCCCCCACTGTATATTCTTGGCCCTTTGTCATAGATTAATTGCCCATATAAATGTGGATGCATTTCTGGGCTCTCTATTATGTGCCATTGATCCATGTATCCATTTCTGTGCCAGTACCACACTGTTTTGAATACTGTAGCTTTATATTATAGTTTGAAATCAGGGAGCATGATACCTCCAGCTTTGTTCTTCTTTCTCAAGACTGTTTTGGCTATTTAGGGTCTTTTGTGTTTCCATACAAACTTCAGAATTATTCTAGTTCTATGAAGAATGCCATTGGCATTTTGTACTGATTTTAAAATCTATTCACAGCAACTTTCATTAAACATACTCACACACCAAATTCTTTTGTTTTTTTGCTTTCCCACTAAGGATTTATAATTCAGCAAATAGTTACACATTTGATTACAGAAAAACAGGGAGGTGGGTTTCTTTCTGTTCAACAAAAATGTAACATGAGTCACACATGCAAGCCACTTCTGAAATTTTTAATTTTCTAGCAGCCACATTAAAAAGTGATAAAGGAACAGGTAAAATTAATTTTAATAATATATTTTATTTAATCTAATATATATACACATTATTGTCATTTCAAACCTATAGTCTATATAAAAAAACTATTAACAAGCTATTTTACGTTTCTGTTTTGTACTAAGTCTTCAAAGCCCAATGCATATTGTAATTGACACTTATGTCACATCTCAATTTGGACTTGCCATGTTTCAAGTGCTCAATAGCCACATGTGGCTGGTGGCTACACACTGACAGTGCACATCTAAGATAACAAGTACGTTTCTACAGAACATCTTTAATCTTGAACTTGTCCTATATTATTTTTCCTGTCTGAATGTAGAATAACCCACAAAGAAAAAAATAGGTCAGACTTCCTTGGTGGCGCAGTGGTTAAGAATCCGCCTGCCAATGCAGGGGACACGGGTTCGAGCCCTGGTCCAGGAAATTCCCACATGCCACGGAGCAACTAAGCCCGTGCGCCACAACTACTGAGCCTGCGCTCTAGAGCCCGCAAGCCACAGCTACTGAGCCCGTGTGCCACAACTACTGAAGCCTGTGTGCCTAGAGCCCGTGCTCTGCAACGAGAAGCCACTGCAATGAGAAACCTAATTCTTTTTTAAAATAGGTAATATGGGTAATGACTCACAGAGAGAATACCAAAACATCAGGAAATATTATTATTACCTTATATCACAACTATATTATTACATCAATAACATATTGAAACTATATTATATCAAAACAATAACGTATCTGAGAACCAGTACTGTATGTTTAGTGGCACTTACTGCTCAATAAGTATTGTGGAAAATTTCCTAGGAGACCAGTCTCATTTGAGACTGATATAGATAAGCCATCATGTACTTACAAATTACGTTGGACCACGCTGGAGAGGAAAAACATGTAAATAAACAACATTCCACTCTGCTAAACTCTATTTCTCTCAACCACTTCAATGCCACCAGTCTCACCAAGCCAGAAATAGGGGAAGCCGTCTTTTCAGGTCCCATTTATAATTCGTCAGCACAAGTTCCACTGCCCCCTCAATAAACACTCTTGCACCTGGAATTTTCCTCTATTCTACTTTAATTAATGATACAGGGTAAACCTTATTACATTCTGGAAAGGTCCACCTAAGAACTTTCAAACTCTGAAAATCTTATTTCTGAAACACGGTTCTTTCCTTTCTTCTACGCCTACTAAATCTACTCTTTGTCCATAGTATAACCTCTGACCTATCATCCCTAACTTTTTGTTATTCACCTCCATTCTGGTTTTATTTATTTTTCTCCCAGCCTGAGCAATCATTTCAAATACAGCCTCACATCATCTTTTTTTTTCCAGGCATGTTTATTTTTACAAACCTTTACTTCTGTATTAAACAGTTTTCTCCATTCTACCCTCAGACTTCTGAACCTTCCTACACATGGTCATGTATATGCTTGCCAAGCACACACACAGTATATCAAAAGTCCTCAGAATTCTATTCTCAAGCATCGTATTTTCTTCCCTTGTATTTTCCCTGTGGAAAAATTCAATTTCCCATGGTAACCGGCAAAACTGGTACTTTGAGAAGAAAGCAGACCCAAGATCTCAAAGCTAAAAATAAGTGATGGAGCATGGATTTAAGATTAAATGGTCTGTCTTCAGATCCTAAGCTCTTAACCACTAATTCTGTGAGATTTCATATATGTAAAATTCTAGAAAATGCAAACTAATTACAGTAACAGAAAGCAGACCGAGGGTTGCCTGGATATGAGGGAGGAAGTGGGGAGGAGAGAAGAATATCAGGGAGAGGCAGAAGAAAGGGGTTACAAAGAGGGACAAGAAAACCTTGGGGACAGGGGTTCTTTATCTTGACCGTGCCATTGGTTTCAGAGGTGTATGTGCCAAAACTTACCAAACTGTACATTTTGAATATATGCAGTTTATTTGATGTCAATAAATTTGATTTTTTTAAGTAAGCAAAATTAGAAAGCATGGTATTAGAACAGGAATAAACCAACAGACGTTTGCCACAGAAATGCAAGCCCAGACACACACACTCACACCATTTAGTGACCCATACACATATAAACAGAGGTGACACTGTAATCAGTGAGGAAAGCACAGAGTATCTGATAAACTGTTCTTAGACAACTGGCTACCCATACTGGGGGAGGGGGGAAGAACCCTGACTCGTATCATACACAAAAATGAATTCTAGATGAATTAAAGCTTTATATATAGAAAGCAAATCTTTAAAACTTTTAGAAAGAAAGATACTGTTTAAGTATCTTTTAAGACAGGGCAGCATGGAAGGATTTTTTTTTTTTTAAAGACCCAGAAGGGATACATCGTAAAGAAGAAATACTGGTAAAGCCAACTACGTTAAAATTCAGAACTCTTACACGTCATTTACCATCTTAAAATGTTTTAGTATTTTACCTATATTTTAAGTGCCTGAAATAGTTCTTAGTACACATACTACTAAGGAAAATAGAGGCATATTTATACTAACTTTTTTTTTTTAATTTATTTTTATTTTTGGCTGTGTTGGGTCTTCGCTGCTGTGCACGGGCTTTCTCTAGTTACAGCGAGCAGGGGCTACTCTTCATCGCAGTGTGTGGGCTTTTCATTGTAGTGGCTTCTCTTGTGGCAGAGCATGGGCTCCAGGCACACGGGATTCAGCAGTTTTGGCACGCAGGCTCAGTAGCTGTGGCTCGTGAGCTCTAGAGCGCAGGCTCAGCAGTTGTGGCGCACAGACTCTGTTGCTCCACGGCATGTGGGATCTTCCTGGACCAGGGATCGAACCCGTGTCCCCTGTATTGGCAGGCGGATTCTTAACCACTGCGCCACCAGGGAAGTCCCTACACTAGCTTTTTAAAATATTGATATTTTGTGAACTGGTCAAAATAAATATGATGCAATACTGAACTTCAAGTTTCAAAATGTATGACCATTTACAATCACTCCAAAAAAATTAAATACCTAGGTCTAAATCTAACAAAACATGTATAGGCTCTGTATGCTGAAAATTACAAACGGCTAATGAAAGCAACTGAAGAAGATCTAAATGAGTTCTTCCCATGAATAGTATATGAAATGGAAACTTGACATGTGTAAAGATAGCCAATCTACTTAAATTTTTCCTCAAAGATGAGGAAAAAGAAAAGATTACTCAGCAGTGACCAAAAAAAAAAAAAAAAAGTGTTTTACTGACAAACAGTAGAACTACAATAAGCCAAGCCCAGCGAATCCAAAAGATGTTACATTACAAATTTCCAGTTTTGGTGCCTGAATTCAGCACTAGAGAGCTCAGAGCAAGAATTAAAATCCAATGCAGAACAAAGATGGAATACATGATCACCACTGAGTTCTCCAATGGTCCTTTCTAAAGTGCAAGGTGACAAAATTCCTTAAGTTACCCCCAGTTTTCCTTCATCTACCTATTAAAATCAGAAACACTCCACTATGCAAAGAAGGAAAAAAGGTCCAGAAGGGAAATGTCAGAACAGACTGAATATTTATTCAATAGGGAGAAAAGAACTGCCACCACAGAGCAAAGATTCTTGTGAATAGGAAATTCAACGACCAGGCTGTCGAGATGCCAGAAGAACTCACTGACCCTTATCCACCTGGCGTTTGTTGAGGCTCAGCTCCAGCCGGCCTACGTGGCTACTAGTCCCATCTGACAGCATCAGATGTGGCTCCTATTAGTGAACCCATTACAGGGCATCCATCAGTCAGGGCGAGTCAAGAGGGAGCTCCTGGAACCCTCTGACCCGCTGCACAGTTAAAGAGGTCAAAGTCTTAGAAAGTACACATGCCAGAAATCTAAAAATAAATAAATCTCATGCCAAGTCATTTCTACCTAATTCCTACATTCTAGTTTGTATTCTGTATACTATATATTCCACTTCTAATATGTATTCTATATATCCCAATAACCACAAGCAAAAGAACAAAGCAACTCACCTTAAAAACATTTTACCCAATACTCTTGAAATACACTATTAAATTCTTATTGCAGAAGTCAAAAGCCCAGACATTTAAACCTGTAGATAAGTTTGAACTGCCTTGTCTCTCAGTTCTTCTCAGCATTAATTTCAGAAAAATGAAAGGCTTTCCATCTGTGGGTCAGGAATCAGAATACAGCAGGAAAACGTCCCTCATCACTTCTAAGTGTTTCTCATTCTGATGGGACCAATGTCTCAGGATAATAACTGTGAGGCCTCATATTGCTGCTTCTTTACCAAAAGTACCCAGATGCCCCAGCTGCACTTTTACGTTAGATCCCTGACTCTGCTAAGTGACCTGGAAATGGGCCTGCACTAACCACTCATAGATACCTGCATGCCGATTTGAGGGAATGTCAGGTATGAGACCCGCAAGAACTGGTGACTGAAAAAGGTAAAGAATGAAAACTCCTGTTATAAACATACAAACCTTTGGTGTTACTGCAGTGGGAAATGCAGGTTTTGATATTAAAAATATTTCATATCACAAATATTAGCCACAGAAACTACCCAAGCCCACAGTCTAATTACTAAGTGATCTTTTCAATTCAAATCACCTGTGTACACTTTTTCTTGATCTGCTTTTTCATGCAATGCAGAATTTAAATGGGCTAGTCTGGAGAGCTGAGATAAAAATAACCACAAAAACCACTTTGCTACTACTAGATTAATTGCTCTGAATTCTACACTGATCTTTTGGTTTGGTGTGAACTAAATTCAGAGTATAATTTTGCGTGAGGTCCATATTTTGCAAACCACAAAAAACATATTCAGGAAAACCCCTCACAGACTAGCAGGACACACAGTCATCACCCTAACACCATTCTTGGCAGGAGGAATAAGACCTTTTTCATTCACATCAACTGAGCTGGAGGAACAGCATCTAACCAGCTTGCCAAGCATCCACGTCTGTGGCAAACAGGTTATGCCAACTTCAACAAAATCAGAAGGTTTTTCCTCCACAAGACTTTCTCTACCAAAGGACATGAACAGAAAAATGGCTACCTTGCTGTTTTGGCCTTTTACTTCTGACCACAAAAGTATTAATTATCTCAACCCATCTTAACCTTCTTTTGTTTTACATCAATAAACAGATCTACCTAACAGCACATTAGCACTAGTAACTGCATGCCAGTGACAAGGGCATGTTTCCTATATTTATTTATTTATTTATTTTTGGCTGTGTTGGGTCTTCATTTCTGTGCGAGGGCTTTCTCTAGTTGCGGCGAGCGGGGGCCACTCTTCATCGCGTTGCGCGGGCCTCTCACTATCGCGGCCTCTCTTGTTGCGGAGCACAGGCTCCAGACGCGCAGGCTCAGTAATTGTGGCTCACGGACCTAGTTGCTCCGCGGTATGTGGGATCTTCCCAGACCAGGGCTCGAACCCGTGTCCCCTGCATTGGCAGGCAGACTCTCAACCACTGCGCCACCAGGGAAGCCCCCATGTTTCCTATAATTCCTCTTTTGCAATTATATGACTCACTGCCTTTCTAACTCTCTGACCACACACCTTTTCAGTTTTCTTCACTGGATCCTCTGTCATTTCCCCCTCTTTACATCTCACTCGATACAACCTTCCCCTGGAGAAACCAATTCATCCCTAAGGCTTTAGCCACTACCCCCATCATGACAGCTTCCTAATATTTATTCCTAGCCTATTCCTAGCCCCAACCAGTTCTAAAAACCTGAGATTCTAACAAAAGTTTCTGCTTTCACTGAATATTTAGTTTAGAATGAGCTTTTTTTGTTTTAATCTTTTCTTTTAAAGGACCTTTAAAGATCACCTAACGTGGTCACATATAAATGTAAGTTAAATCTGAGTACTGTCTACTATATTATTTTCTGCATTTTTCCTGTATTTCATAATTTTTTTTTTAATTTATGTATTTATTTATTTGGCTGTGTTGGGTCTTTGTTGTTGCACGTGGGCTTTTTTTCAGTTGCGGCAAGCGGGGGCTACTCTTAGTTGCGGTACGCGGGCTTCTCATTGCGGTGGAGTCTCTTGTTGCGGAGCACGGGCTCTAGGCGCGTGGGCTTCAGTAGTTGTGGCACATGGGCTCAGTAGCTGTGGCTCACGGGATCTAGAGCGCAGGCTCAGTAGTTGTGGCGCAGGGGCTTAGTTGCTCTGCGGCATGTGGGATCTTCCTGGACCAGGGCTCGAACCCGTGTCCCCTGCTTTGGCAGGCGGATTCTTAACCACTGCGCCACCAGGGAAGTCCCCATAAACTTTTAAAAAGGTAAATAATCTGAACTACTCCTAATTTTAAAGCTGAGGAAATCAAAGCCGAAACTAAGTGACTTGCCGAGGATCACTAAGTATAATTTCCTATCACCACATCTCCCACTGTTCCCATCTAGAAAGGAGGATGACTGAAGGGCGTTGGGTCATGAGGCTGAGAGTGTACACAAGCAGACCTTTTTAAAAGGCTATTTCAACTGCACTGAGTTCTGTCTGACATCCCAACAAAAGGTTGAAGAGCTCAGAGAAACCTGCAAAAGGCCACAGGCAGAGATGTGTCATTCAACAGTGCACAGTTTATCTGTACAAAGGTGGGGAGAGGGCTACAAAGTTATCATCTAAAAAAACCAGTGGTGATATTTTAAACCCACTGATATTTAATATTCACCTCCAAATTCAGATGAGAACTTCATAATTTAAAAAATCTATTCTAGCCACATTAAACATCTATTCTAACCTTAGGAAGGTGGTATTATTATTATTCTCAGTGACAGATGAGAAAATGGAGGATTACAGAGGTAAAATAACTCATCCAAGGTCACATAACTAATAAATGTAGAAGGCTGTTTCAAGCCTAGGTCTGACTCCAAAGCCCATGCTTTGACCACAGTGCTACTAAATCCAGACCACCTCTGTGAAGGTCAACCGATTAAAGGAGATGTTCATAAAACTGGAGCAATTCCATAGATACTATACACTGTACACTGCCCAACACAAAAGGACCTCATTCCATGGACCCTGAACAGGAAAAACACCAGGTCTTTTCCCACATCCCGTTTTTCCTTCAAGAATTTTAAAATTAAAAAAACAAAACAAAACAAAAAACTCCTGAATCCATGTTCTTTTTCATATGTGCTTAATTTTGTGATTTGAGAGCTGGATGAAAGTCTAGGGTAGCTTCAGAGAGGAGGATGAGATCGATAAAGAGCAATTATAGGGGGCCTCCCTGGTGGCGCAGTGGTTAAGAATCCTCCTGCCAATGCAGGAGACACAGGATCGAGCCCTGGTCTGGGAAGATCCCACATGCCGCAGAGCAACTAAGCCCGTGCGCCACAACTACTGAGCCTGTGCTCTAGAGCCTGCGAGCCACAACTAATGAGCCCGCGTACCACAACTACTGAAGCCTGCAAGCCTAGAGCCTGTGCTCTGCAACAAGAGAAGCCGCCGCAATGCGAAGCCTGTGCACCACAACAAAGAATAGCCCTTGCTCGCCGCAACTAGAGAAAGCCCACGCGCAGCAACGAAGACCTAATGCAGCCAAAGATAAATAAATAAAATTATTTTTTTTAAAAAGAGCAATTATAGGAACAGAAAGATAGCAATTATAGAAATAGGTGAGAACTTTCAAAGAGCTGGTTCAAACTGTCTTTTATGGGATCCAACAGGAGAAAGCTGCTTTGGAAAAAGTGAGCCTTGTCAAGTGTCACCAGAGTAATTTAAGAAAAAATAGCAAATCCTGATAAACAGGCATATAACATTCATATAATCACCCCAAATTCAAAAGGAAGTTAGCTTTTCTACTGTTATCTTTTAGAATGAGACCCTTATATTTGAGCAGTAGTCCTAATAACTTACAGGGGTAATTGATGAAACTCAATTAGTCCTAAAAACAAATATAAAAACCATCCAAGAATGACCACAAATACAGTCTTTGTTCTCTATGGTACAAGAAACCAATCCCAAGCCCATCTGTGTGAGACCTAGCTAATAAGAACACTATTTCAGAGGGGGGTACAAAGAGAAGGATGGGTTGCCAAGGGGAAGAAGTCATCTATTAGACTGTGACAAGCTTTTAAGTGTTTGCATTATCATTAACCAACTGCCTGGTTCCCTGGTTCCCACACCTGCCACCTCCATCCAAAACTATCACAGCAGCACTTGGCAACAGGCTCAGCTCCAAAACAGTGGCGCCCTCTTCTGACCCTTTTGTAGTACTGCATTCATACCAGGCACTGATGTGAAAATCTCTAATAAAGCCACAAATTAATAAATTTGCAGCTAACATTTTCCAGATAATTCTGTATTTGCAATTCCCTGAATAAACCTTAATTTAGCTTGATAAAAATGTTAAATAGCAGACCTTCTACATAAAATTTATGCCAATGAAAAGAAAAGCAACAACGTTCTCTTACCGTTTTAACAGTTTACATATATTAGCTGATAGTATTACAAGAATTAGAAGGATGCCAATAACTGACAGACAAAGACCTTACTATGTGCCAGGCACTAGGAGTGAATAAATTAGTTTAATGCTAACAACCTAATGAGGCAGGAACTCCTCTTCATCTTACAGGTGTAAAACGAGGCACAATGAACTTAAGTAATGTGCCCAGGACCCTGCACCTGGTAGCAAGTGGTAAAACTGAAGTTCACACTCAATAACTGTGACTCCAGAGCCAGAGCCTTATCTACCCCAAAATATCCCTCTGAGGTATCATGATAAAAAGAAACGTGATCAAAATAGAAAAAGTATAAGTTGTAAGGAAAATTATAAATACATCATCCAAATCTCTCATTTTCAACAAAATCCCTAACTGTAAAAAAATAAAATACTACATGAAACATTTTGGTCATTTTCCCATTCCTCCTCGCTTGAAGATTCTGAACTTCTGGGTCTAAGATGTTTTTATGCCTGCTTTTTACTACCCATTCCTTTCTTCATTACACTATGCCTTTATTTATCTATTATCTTGTTCTTTAAAAGAAAAGAAAAAATTAATCCATACTATACGCTTTATTTTTCTTCTATATAGCAGAACTGCTTACCTATTCCTACCTAAATTCCCTATTTCATTGAGATCTTTAGAAAATATTTTCCTTAAGACAGTAAATCCAAATAGCATCATCAATTCCTTCTCATTGCAAATATGATAGATTCTCATCTGCCTGGAATTATTTAGTGTGTTCCTACCTCTAATCAAGGCTGGCAGACTAGATAATCTTCTAATATTTCTAAAAATGCTAACTTTATTTTCAAACAGGACATGAAGGCACATGTCTAATAATCTGCAGTTCGAAACAACACTTATCTCAAACATTTCTAGATTCCACAGTTTGCCTACTTAAAGCTATTCATAATACCAAAAATTAAGGACACTTAATAACCCAACACAGGCTGACCAAGCTCACTCCCATTCATGACTGAAAGATTTACCACGGGTGAAAACAAATGCTTTTACAACTATCGTTTCATTTCATAACATTAGTTTAAAGTCTACTTAGAAGCACAGACTTAGTCAAAGTCTGAAGTATCAAAAACATATATTAACTGCACCGGTTTAATTTGTTAGATACAAGAACAATAGAAACAAGATGGTTATAGTTTAGTACTATAACTGACCACATCGCTAAAGAATCCATCATAACATTATTCATAGCTCCCGTATCTCAACACAACAAGAACTGCACAGGTAACACACAAGAAAAGGTGCCAAGGAATGGGCTCCGTGCAAATCCCACAACTCCTTTTACCTCGTTCTGCAGGATGGCAGCCCTCGAGGCTCCTTAGCAGTCAAGGACTCCTTCAGCACTTCAGTGTGCTGCTTGCTGTCTGAGAACTGGTTGGTGAGTGTTTCTAGCTTTGTCTGTAGGGCTAGTAGTTCTGTGTCCTTTCTGGACAGCTCCTGCTTCACCTGACCAATCTAGAGAAGAAGAAAAAGCAGTGTAAGGAAAAAAGAAATAAAACCACCACCTCTGATCTGGATCTTTGACAGATCCACGTCAAGATATACAGCATTAACTTTATGACAGGACACAATTCATCTTTTTGCACCATCTCATCTTAGCTGACCACCCCCCCCCCAAAAAAACAAAGCTTATTCAACTAATAGCAAAATTTCCAGTTTTCATTTATTGTCTCCCCTAAACTTTTGAAATCCATTAGAAAAGGAATGGAAGAAGAAAAATCCCAATTCACTTAGATGACTATGAGACAGCAGTAAGCATCTGAACACGACTAAAGCAGTTTTCATCTTATTAAGTCATAAGAAACTTCAAATCATACAGCAGGATTAGTGTAGATGGAATACAGAAAGAAAAAAGAAACTTCCTACTATTGCTATTTAAACTCAAAAGCTGCACATTTATTTTTTCATTATTTTTTTTTCATTCTCAAATGAAAGTGTACATAAAGTCCTTCTTAAAAAGCCACTTTAGTGTTATAAGGCATTATAAACATGTGCTTTCTAAAAATTATATAATTTTGAGGAGTTAGGGGTACTGACCTAAAAGAAAGATTCCACCTACAAAGTTATATTACCTACAACATGTCATATCAACTAAATGGATAAAAGTATATAACCTAAATAAAGAACGCATAAAATCTCATTCTCTAAGAATCTACATGTGTAATCAAATTTGAATTACTCTGACAGAGTAATCCATAAATCAACAGCTGCCACTCACTCCCCCATAAATTTTTCTCATCTTAACTGAGAAAACATTTAACATCAAACATCTCCTTTACATTTCTACCGTGTTTCTAAGAATTTTTACTCTTTTATTCTAAATGTAAGCCAAATTAACAGAAATCATATCTGTTTTTACACTGTATCTACTGCCTAAGCAAGGTAGCTATGCACTAAAATATAGACTCTTGGAAGTATAAATTTCACAAGAAGTCAGTAATCTCAGTACCACTGATGAAACAAAAAATACTTTTTAAAAAGTTGAATGTATCTAAAGTATTTTGACTGAAATAATCTTAGGCATAAGGGACAAAGTTTTTGAGAACAATTTCCCATGAGAAAGTATGAAATAAATTTTACTGTAATTAAAATTACTTTTAAGGAGGACTAAAAATAAACTTATAATTTACTGTTCTGTTTCATCAGGAAGACAAGCATTTTTCTCATATGCATGAAATCTCTACTTACAAATAGAATATTCATTCATTCAACAAACATTTCTGTGTGCTCACTGTATGCAAAATACTCGCAGCTGCTAAGGACATCACTGGAAGATAGCTGTAAACAGCAGCTACTTCCATCCTGTAACACAGATACGTACCCAGGAGCTGCCACATACTGTAATGGTGTAGCATCTTTCATGACATCCCTTTACCAACATCCCACCCCTAACAAACAGAATGCACTAAAAACGCACTTGTGGTATGAATGAATAGTCAGGAGAAACGTTCAAAATGTTCTCACCTCATCAGCTAAAGAACTATGGCTTAAAGATTACTCAAATTTCCAGCTACCTCTAGACCATGTGATCAAAAATAAATATAAAATCTCAGTTTCCTCATCATCTGCATTACTAAATAATCCTCAAATAATGCTATACTGACCATAAAGACTGAGAAAAAGAAGAAAATATCCTAAATAGAAGAGTTTAGAAGCACAAATTTTCCTTAAAAGTTAGGAGCATAAGGCTTTTGCAGTCAATCCCATGTGAGAACGAACGAGTGTGTCTTCTTGGGTAACTACCTCTCTAAGCCTTGGTTTCCTAATCAGTAAGATGGAGAAAGCAAACCAGTGCCACTGTACTGCGTACAGATTAAACCAAAAAAGTGTATAGAATGTTTAGCCTATTGTTCGACACAAAAAGAAATTAATACTACTAGCTGAGGAAAAAAAAGTTATAGATCAACTTCTCCTCTAGACAATACATGGTTACAACAAACCAAATTGGACCCTTTTAGACAAAATATCTCACTTTTCTATCTATACTATAAAGTGGTCCATAAATAGCAAACACACTAAATTAGCACAAGTGGTTTTTTTTTTTTTTCTTTTAATGCTGTATTCCAGTCTTATCCTACCGTACTTTTCAGAAGCAGTTTTTTTCCTGACACTTGTGAGACAAATGCGTGCACAGCCTAGTATAGGGCAGTGGAGTGCAGAGCTTACCAGCACAGGTTCCGGAACCAAATGGCTTGTGTAAAAATCAAACTCTGCCTCTTACTAACTGTGCTTCCTGAGCACCACTGTGTTACCTCAGCTTCCTTATCCATAAATTGGGTTGAGAATATACCTACCTTAGTAGGTTATAAAATGCTTACAATAAGTACTCAAGTGTCAGCTATTTTATTATAATCATTTTATCACAGTTTGAAATGGAATTTCAAGTTCTCTAGACAGATGATTGAGCTACTGAATAGATTTAGAGACTTTAAGTTTCATGCTACTTCTAACTGACCAGATAACTAAATAAGCTAATCACTTCTTTTTTTTTTTTTTTTAAATTAATTAATCAATTAATTTATTTTTGGCTGTGTTAGGTCTTCGTTTCTGTGTGCAGGCTTTCTCCAGTTGCGGCGAGCAGGGGCCACTCTTCATCGCGGTGCGCTGGCCTCTCACTGTCGCGGCCTCTCCCGTTGCGGAGCACAGGCTCCAGACGCGCAGGCTCAGTAGTTGTGGCTCACGGGCCTAGTTGCTCCGCGGCATGTGGGATCTTCCCAGACCAGGGCTCGAACCCGTGTACCCTGCATTGGCAGGCATATTCTTAACCACTGAGCCACCAGGGAAGCCCAGCTAATCACTTCTATACATCTGTTCCAAAGACAGTAAAATTTGTTGCAAAATCACCTATCGGGGACTTAAAGATGATGTCTACATATGAAGGTAAAGCACTTCACTCAAGAAATCAGACTCAAATAAACCCTGGGTGATGGACCTAGAACATCTGCACATTCTTTGTACCTAAGAAGAGAAAGAGACCATTCACATAAATCAACAAGCTTCTGGTTAACAGGAAAGGAGTCGAGAAAAAACAGCTTTGAAGCACCATCCACACAGTGACAAAGCAACAATAAAAAACCAGGGGGCCTTCCCCGGCGGTCCAGTGGTTAAGACGCCGCGCTCCCACTGCAGGGGGCGCGGGTTCAATCCCTGGTCGGGGAGCTAGGATCCCGCATGCCGTGTGGCACAGCCAAAAACATAAAAAATTAAATAAAAAAAAAAACAAAAAAAAAAACCAAGGACAGGGCTTCCAGAGCACATGAGGACTCGCTGCACACAGGGTGGCACGTGGGTCAAACCGGTGAACAGGAGTCAGTTAAAGAGCACAGCAGGCTGGTTAGTGCTAGTCCCGGGCAAAGCTGCCGACCACAGAGTGAAAGTGCGAGCACCCAGAGCCAGAGCAGCAGGGTCCCACTGTGGGATCACTGCACGCAAAGGGTAAATCCTTCGGCAAAGACCTCTGCCTGAAGACCAGCCGCTCTCTTTTTCAGCTCCTCCCCTTGAGCCTCTTTCGAATTTAGCTCCTCCTTCAGTTGCTCTACCTGTCACGACATTGTTATTCTTTTTCACTCATGTGTCAACTTAGGTCTTCTTATTATCTGCTTTTGAGCCAGAGCAGTAACTGGAAATAACAATAACTCATAGAACACAATCAAATCTGTTCCCCTAATTTCCTCTTCAAAGGACCCTAGATGGGCTCACTATTTTCACAGGGTAATGAACTGAAATGTGCTAATCAGCAAATGGGAAGCAGAGATGATTTTATTTTGTTCTCAAGTTAGAATGATAAATCAAAACTAACAGAAAGTTGGATATGTGAATTTTTAAGTTCTAAAAGTTACATGAAATTGGCCGTAGTCATTGATAACAGATTCTTAAAATAACAGAGGAATATTCTACTGACTTATATGCAGGTATGGGTATCACAGAAAGAAGCCAGAAACTGTATCATTAAAGGAACACTGTTCACTTCTGAGAAATTAGGGAACTAACACAATTGGGATATGGGGGGCAGGGGGAGGGGGAGGAACACTTATTTTCTAGCTAATATTTTATAATTGAAACTATGATCTTTAAAACACCACAGACCTGATAAACTGATAACTGTAATAAACTAAGTCCTCCAATTTGCCTAAAATAGTTCATAGGATCAAAATAAACGCCTTTGGCTCTAAAGAAGGAATACTGTGACTGAGGTTATAATACAGACTGATATGTCTCAGCGATGCCTATCCTACTGTACATACACCCCAAGTGCACGTGGGAAACAATAAACCTGATACACACGGGTCTTCTCCAAGGGAGAGCGCAAAGGGCTTTCCTTTAGGGAACTGTGTTTGAAGGGAAAACACGATTTTATTTAAGCCATTTCAGGAAAAAAAAGGGGAGCTGGATTCAGTCTCTTAGGCTGAATTTGACTTCTAAATTTGTTCACAAGACATAGAGAATGCGATGTTTCATATAGTGAGAAAAACTCATCTGGATGTAATCCTACTAATCGCCTCAGAAGTACTGGTAGACATGAAATGTTAAACTGTGATAATACACACTTAGCCTCATACAAGTAATTTTCTTTGAAGTGAAATTTGAAATAACTATACAACATCAGTAATTCTGACTTTAATTCTGGGAAAGTTCTATCTGAAAGAATTACGGTACGAGTATTCTTCCCTGAAGCCTGATAAACACAGCGTGAGGTCCATCATCACTAAAGAAGTAGGAACATGCATCAATTTTTCAAACCCCATTTAAAAATTACGGTATCACACACAATGACCTTGTTTTTCATAAATTTAGAATGGCTCCGATAGACCTCCATTTGCCTCATTTCTTCCTCTCGTTCTTCAGTACTCAAAGCCCCGTTCGATTTCAGCATCTGAATCTCCTCTTCCAAGTCTCGGAGCCCACGCTCCATAGAGGAAATTTTTGAATCCTGAGGACAAAGGAAGATTTAGACATTAAAGTATTCGCAAAAAGTCAAGAGAGGTTGCACAAGTCTGTCTTTACAGATGTGAAATTTAATAAAGATAAACAAATATGTAGAAATATTGCAACTGGTGCCTTGCTTCTAAAATATATCCTTCATGGCCATATGGTGGAGAGGAGGAGGACTGAGATCTATAGTATGATTTTTCCTCTATCCTTTCCTCTGCACCCTTTTGATTAAAATTGAGAGTATTAACTAAAGAAGTAGAAGCAATGGAAAACTAGTTAAAGTTTCTAAGTACTTTATGGTCAACAAACTTCTAGTGAAAACATCTGTAATATTAACAGTAAAACCTTTTCTAGCTATAATATTTTATCGTTTTACTTGACCCCCCTAAAAGGCTTACTTCTGCCCCCAAAGGAGTGGGGAAAAGAGTAAGAAGGTTTCAAAGATTTACACAATAATGCGTATAACCATTATCTACAATAATAAAGATCTGATAACGTCCCACTGCAGAAAAACAAAAGGATGAATAATTACGTTAACAGTTACACTTTATCACACAGTGGTCCCGCCTTTTCCACAGTTTTACTTTCCGTGGTTCTGTTTTCTGTGGTTTCAGTTACCTGAGGTCAACTGTGGTCAGAAAATATCAAATGGAAAATTCCAGAAAACAACAATTCAGAAGTTTTAAACTGTGCACCGCTGTTCCAATCAACATGATGAACTCTCACACCATCCCATTCTGTCCCACCGGAACGTGAATCATCCCTTTGTCCAGTGTACCCGCGCCCGTTAGGCACTCACAGCAGCCGTCTCGGTTATCAGATGGACAGTCCTGGCATCACAGTGCTTGTGTTCAAGTGACCATTTTTACGTGACAGTATTTTATTTAATACCATCCCCAAAGCACAAGAGTAGTATGCTGGCAATTCAGATTTGACAAAGAGAAGCCGTAAGGTGCTTCTTTTAAGTGAAGAGGTGGAAGTTCTCACTAAGAGAAAAAATCATATGCTGAGGTTGCTAAGATCTACAGTCAGAACGAATCTTCCAGCAGTGAAATTGGGATGAAGGAAAAAGAAATTCGTGCCAGTTTTGCTGTTGCACCTCAAACTGCAAAAGTTACGGCTACAGTGCATGACAAGTGCTTAGTTTAGATGAAGAAGGCATTAGATTTGTGCAGTAAGATACTGAGAGAGAGAGAGAGAGAATGAGACCTATTCACATAACTTCCATTACAGCATACTGTTATAACTATTCTATTTTACTATTAATTACTGTTGCTAATCCCTTACACATTGTGCCTAATTTATAAAATTAATCATAGGTATGTATAGGAAAAAACATAGTATATATAGGCTTTGGTACCATCTGTGGTTTCAGGCATCCACTGAGGGTCATGGAACCTATCTATCCCCTGCAGATAAGAGGAGGCTACTTACTGCATTAGTAATCTTACTTATTCGCTATACTTCACCATGCATTTCAAATATCTCATAATGATTTCTAAAAAGAAACGTCACTGTCCTTGTAAATCAGCATCACCACGAATATCACCTCCTAGTACAACATCCGTCTATACTCATTTTCTTGGTTTTGTCTGTCACAGTATCCAGTTTATCCCCAGATTACTTTAGATGTCATCAATTACAGAAAAACTCCTACAAAGAATAGATACTTTTACATCTATAGTTGCATATGCTTATTCACCTAAGAAGTAAAGACCTTAAAGAGCATAAATTCAGTATAGCTTTATTTTATTTGGAAGTTTAGAGAAACCATTCCTTTAGGAAGAAATTTTGAGACTGACTTCCTCTTTTCACTTTACCTCAAGCCTGTCTTGACTGACTTTCTTTGTTATCTGAGAGTATGCCGATAAGAGTTAAAGGATTTATCATGAGACACTTAGAGCTAGCTATTTTTAGGTTCGGGGGAGAGGCGAGGGCTGTACTCCTCTGACTTGCATTGCATTACCTTTAAAAATAACACAACGAAAATTTTCTTTTACAAATCTATTCAAATGAAACTTACATTTGGTTCAAAATTAAACATATTAAATTAACACAATCAGAGACACTCTAAACCTAAACCAGGATTTTGATTTACTCGTTTAAAACTATCCCGGCCCATGAAGAATAAACAAATAAACGGCTTCAAATGCACTATCTGAAAATCCCAACACAGACAGAGAGGCAGCTCTTGACCAAATCAGACACTCACTATCAAATCATGCACCATAAAATCTGCACCTAAAAAGGGACCATAACTGCAGCTCTGAAAGCCATGAGGCAGAAAAAGAACCTGCCAGGCTACTTTCTGGGATGAGGCCAGAAAATTAACGCCTGGTATGTTGGACTAGTTGTAGCACCGACCAGTACTCAGGCTGGGTTTATTTGAGGACAGCCCTTTCCAAGGAGGTTTCTTACTCCTAGAACGTATAATAACTAAATAAATAAATTCTTTATCATCTTACTACTCTATACTTCCCCAGCCCTGGGTCTCCCATCATTAATCAACCAACCCCACTGAGTCCACTGAAATCCTCTTTTCCTTGTTAGATTTCCCAAATGCTCAACTTTTTTTCAAAAGTTGCCTCCCTGCTCTAAGTAAACCCAGGCTTTCCCAAAGGATATAATTTCCCCCAACGCTCTCCATTGAAGTTCACTAATCCACCAGCATCACAGAGTGGCAGGGAGAAGTGTGGGCATCCTCCAGGTTCCTCCATGCTGCTCCCATTTAAAGCTCACACTCCTCTTCACTCTCCCTCCGCACGGCTGCCATCTAGGGGCTTCCCCGTCACTCCCGCCCGCTGAAGAAGTCTTCGGCACCCGGCTGACAATAGATCTCTCCTTCAAATGCCACTCTTGCCAGAATCCTAGGATTTCAATGTCCGAATTCCTTGACATCCGTAATGCCAACGCCCTCATCCTCCAGTCCATTTTAGCTATCCAGTTTACAAGACCACATCACCCAGGCCTCTCCTCCCAGGCCTGACACACCGTCACTCACATTAACTGCTGCTCTTGTATCTCACAGAGTCCTCCACCTCCCTAACTTCTACATTTTCTCCCAACCTGTCCATCCATTCTGAATTCTCTTCCTTCCTATCCAGGCTACATTCCTGGACTCATCATCCCAACTACTCCTTCACCTCCACCCTCAATTCACTTGCATCCCAGTAATTCTGCCATATCTACCCAGCAAAACTCTAACCCTACAGCAGTCCAGTAATTCCTCCCTGCTCCTCCACTGCTAAAGGGAAGAGAAGAAGTTAGAGAAGGGAGAAGGAAGCAGAGGGAAGAAAGTGGGAGAAAGGAGGAGGGAGAGGAGGAGGAGAGAGAAAAGAATATTACGTCACCTTGAAGACAGCTGGGCTCTTTGATTGTCCACCATCACCTCCTTTCCCATGTCCCCCAAAGACCAGTCTAGGTCTTCATGATCCTCTCAAGCTCATGCCACACTCTCAGCATCTCAGCTATTTCATCTGCAATTTCAACATAACATCCACCTGACCCCACTCGGCCACCAGAATCTCAGTCTCTTGCTTCTTAGCAGAATGGCTGGAGGTTAACACAACTTAAAATAGATCTATTGCCAGTTAAAACCAGTACACTTCCCTGTGCCATCAAAAGGCAAGCAAAATAATTCTGTGAACACAGGTATACTCGTGTGTTTTTAGGTTCCAACAGGGATCAGGAAATAACATGTACCAATAAACTCGTGGGAAATGTGAATATGCAATTACACCTTTCTAGAGGCTGTTTACAAGATTATGTTCAAGACTATGAATTGTCTAGCTATAAAGAACCCAGAATCCACTAATTTGGTATTTGTTTGGTAAACCCTTTCCCCAGTGAGAATAAAGATGTATACAACAATCAAAACAAAGTTTTAAGAGGAAATCTTCTAAATTAAGAGAACCATTCTGATAACTGTACTTGAGAAGCATCTATTTACATAAAACTATTTATATACCAAAAACTAAAGACTCTTGCCACATCAACAAATATTAAATGAAGGCACATGATGCAAAACACCGTGTCAAATTTTTTAGGGGATACAAAGAAGTTAAAAAAAGAGACAGAGAGGGAAGGAGGGGGAGAGGGAGGGGTCCCTATCTGTAAGAGTCTTCTAGCTCTTGCAAGAAGGAATATGTTGTTAATAAAAATAATAATAGCATAGCAGCTAACACTGACTGAATGTTTACTATGTGCCAGGTCCTGTTTAAAGTGTTTTACTCGTTTTAACTAATTTAAACCACAAAAGAACCCATGGGATAGGTACTATTGTTATCACCATTTATCAATAAAGAAATTAAGGTATGGAGAGGTTAGGTTACTTGTTCTATGTCATACAACTGGTTAAATAAAGCCAGGTTTTGAATTCAGGGAATTTAACACAGAAGGCAAGCGCTTAGTCACCAATCACCATAACATTCAGCCTAAAGATTTCTAACTACTCAGTAACTTAAAGCAGAAGTTTTCAAAGTATAGTCCGTGAAAGCCTGGGGGTGCCTCCTAGCCCTTTTGAGAAGTCAAAACTATTTTCATAATAATACTATGACTTTATGTGCCTTTTCCACTGTGTTAACACGTGCACTAAAGGTATAAAGGACAGGCAAAAGCGCTCGTGCCTCTGGACAACAGCGCCAAACCGTGCTAGCCGTCAGTGTATTCTTCAGTGTCAGCACTCTCAGACAAAAAAGAAAAATAAGAAAGAACATTTTTAAAACACTGGCTCACTTAGGAATGTCCCTGGTGACTTTTCATATGCTCAGCCCTTGAGTATGTATCTCTGTACCATGCTGTGTGACGACAAAGGAAGGGGCCAGGCCCGGCTGCTGCACCTGGGTGTGACGCTGCTCCCAGGACAGCACTGGGTGCTCTGTGAGCTGCAAGCCCAATCAGGTACTTTTTTCACGGAACCCTATTCTTAACTCGAGAGAAGAACTGACACACAAACTTGGTATTTGGCGGACATTGTCTTAAAAACAAATGAAATGAGTCATTTTAAGAGAATAAGGGGCCCTGATATCAAAAGGTTTGAGAACAGCTGACTCCAAGAAATGCTGGACAAGAGGAAACGAAACTGAAGTTCTTTTAATGTCATTTTCATTAAGTCTTACTATTTCTTCTCAGTCTACAAAATGAGCGAACTATTATTACATACCACTTTCTTAAACTCACACAATAAAATGTGAAATGACACATAAGATTCCTTAGGAAGTTCTCACTTACCTTCATTTCGATAACAGTTTGCAGAGCTTTAGTTTTGGCAGAATCGGGGGCATTCTCAAATCTCCGATGCATCTCCTATACGAGAGAAGCAAAAAAGAGAGTAAGTGCCCTCCTTTTCACTCTCATTTTTTCAAGAGGGGAGTGGAGAGGCGAGGGAGTAGTAGTTACATGCAAAGATGACTACCCCGGCCTTGTAAGACACTCTGATCCACTTTCTGTCTTCCTGACCTTTCCCTGTGGACCAGGGAGCACACAGACTGCATTCAGGCTAAGGGGTACAGGAGGGTCCCCGTCTCTGCACACCTGGTTATACACGGTAAGTCACACAGATCCCAGCCACCACAAGAGGTGAAGCTCCGGCACATCCCCAGGTTGTGTGTCACTCTTCCACAGGACTCCAAGACATATTATCAGAACTCCAAACAATCCAAAAAGGGGATTAGAAATAGTCCCTTTTTAAAAGGAGAAATCAGGACGTCCCTGGTGGCGCAGTGGTTAGGAATCCGCCTGCCGATGCAGGGGACACGGGTTCGAGCCCTGGTCCGGGAAGATCCCACATGCCGCAGAGCAACTAAGCCCGTGCGCCACAACTACTGAGCCTGCGCTCTAGAGCCCATGAGCCACAACTACTGAAGCCCGCGCGCCTAGAGCCCGTGCTCCGCAACAAGAAAGGCCACCGCGATGAGAAGCCCGCGCACTGCAACGAAGACCCAACACAGCCAAAAAGAAATAAATTTATTTAAAAAAAAAGAAAAAGGAGGAATCAAAGTAGCCACAGTCCGCACTGCACAAAACAACTGAAAGCATTTGTGTGGACAACCTCCTTTGCACAGCATCCTCCCCCAGAGCAACAACCACCGGGCTACCTACGATGGAAATCTCTCTCCAGAGGGGCTACAATCAGAAAAAAAAAGAAGGTAAGACTGCTGAACAAGTTTCCTAAACAGTCTACAGGTAGCAAATGGCAGAAAAACATAGCTATTTTTTTCAGTCCAAATGTCAGTGCGTTCAGGATCAGAAAGGAAGGAAGGAGATGGCAGAATATCACAGTTAGGGTCTTCAAGGATCACCCTGAAGTTACCAGACATCCTCAGGCTATTTTCTTGTCAGATTCTGGGAATGTCTCTGAGTCAGCCAGTACTTCCAGAGTACCCTGGTACAGCCCCTAGTGATGGCAGAGAATACAGATGGATATTTTCCATCTGAACAGTGCTGGTGAAATTCTAGCCCTGCCCTCTGCTCTGCCCATTTGACATGTATATAGATGTTTACTAGGTCACTCAAACTTATTTCATCCAAAACAAAACTCGTCATTTTCTCCTCTTTAACCTAGCCCCTCCTCTGAAGACTGATGAGTCTTGCCCATCTCCTTAAATGGCATTACCCTCCCGGTGGTTCAAGCCAAACAGCACAGTGTCTCCTTTCATTCCTCCCACATCTTCACTTCCTACCACCTTCTAGAGCAGGTCCTAATTGTTCCAGCTTCAAAAGATTTCTTGAATTTATCATTTCACTCCATTTCCAGCCTAGTTTAAGCCTAGATTACTACAACAGCCTCGAGTTAAGTTTCCTTTCATTTCCTCTGTCCATTTTAAAGAAAGCAATGGTGTACTCTAGATAAAGCATCAACAAATCACGGCAATAGTCTGTTTTCAATCCTTCAACGAGTTTCCTATTTACTTCTCACCCTCTACAAGGTCAACACAATCTGATCATAACAGACAGAAGACTAGCCCTCCTGTCATAAACTATGTCAAAATTAGACAAAAATGCATAAAGCAACTGTTTTCAGACGCTGGAAAACAAGCAGCACAGGAGTATGATCCTTGAGAGAAGAGAAACTAACAAGGTTATGGTCCGGACTTGCTATCCAATGTGTGATGCAGGGAGAGGAAGACCAAACAGAAAACAGCAGTCCCGCAGAGCTCAGAAGACAGATCAGTGGGTAAGAGTCCCAAAGACAGGAGAAATGTGCAGAGCAGAATGACACAGAGGAAGAAGCTAGCCAGAAAAGCAGCAGTGTCTGATCTGACAGGGGTCCCCTGGAGTCTTTGACCAAATACTAAGCCTGCATGTACAGGGAAAGACTCCACAGTGTCAAAGAACAACTACCAGAGAGCTATGAGTTGAGCAACTACCTGAACTCACATGGGGCTGGGAAGAATTCAAGCTCCAAAGAGCCAGAGTGGAGAGAACATCAGAGGCACTGAGCAGAGACACCAGAAAGGCCACGTCTTAGGAGTAGAGACAGTCTAGCCCTGGAGGGAAGGCTACCTAGACTAGAGCCAACAGAGTGTAAAAGCAAGTCTCCTTAAGGATCGAGTTAATCCACAATTAACCCCTGCAAGATAAAACACTTCATTAAGACAGTAAAATGCAGAACACATTAATCCAGGACAAAATCTGAACACATTAGTTCAGGCCATAATCACCTCTCACCTGCATTAAAACAACAAACTCATCAGTTACCCCCCAGCCTCCAGTCTGTCCACACTGAATCTACTCCCTACACTGTAAACAGGTGATAAATTGGGCGCACAGATATTAGGGAAATTTCCAAATGCTTTACAGTGAAACTATTACAATTTCATTTTAAACTCTAGCAAGCATATCAGCAATATATAAGGAAAGAAATCCATTTGAATAAAAAAAAAATCCTCTTCTGCTAAGGAACTAGGGTGCACTTTAAACCATTCGCAGGCATAAAGCTTTCCTGTTAAGAGCTTGTAAAACCTATCAGTCCTAACAGATCTCCATTCAAAGGCCTGCGCATTAAAGCTCATTATGAACACATCCTGCAGTCAGTGGGCTGACCAACTCCCCTTTCCCAGAGAGCACATCGAGCCTCTGACTCCTGCACTGGTAATAAAGGGAGAGGACTCTGGGAATAAAAAAGAATGTACCATTCAGACAAATGTAAGAAGTCGAATGTGCTAGTGCTTGCTTTATTTCGCTCTTTTTAGCCTGAAAATTTTCACTCTACACAAATTAAAGAAAGCCCAGAGATTCGTACAGGTAGAATTATCTGGATCTTGTTATACTGTCAACTGTGGTACACGGTAGAAAATGTGTTCAGTTCCTCTCACTGATTTAATAACGAATAATGACTAGAGAAAGAAAACAAACAAGTTAGGAACAAAATTTCTCCGTCGTTAGTAGTTTCTTTCTTTTTAAACGTAAGTCAACATTTACTTACACAACTGAGAGAAAGGAGCATTTGTGACTGAAAAGTAGTACTTATGTCTGAAATTTCTTTCTTTCAAGTTTCAGGTTTTAGCCTCCAGCACCCTTGGTTCAAGGGTAGATGTCCCTTCAGCAGATTTCAATCCTCCACACAAGTTCTGGGCTTACTGTACTCCACACGGAGAAGTGAAGAAGGAACCCTCACTACTCCTCCTGTACCTCAACTCCGCCGTTGTCAGACAGCACTGCACTTTGACCCTTTACCATCTCAAGTAACAGCATGCTTCTGAGAAAACATATCTTCCTGTCAAAATGGAAATGAGGTACAAATGACACAACAACAAAAAAAAGATGAGGAAGGATAACCTGAATCAGTAAGTTATGCGATGCAACTGTTCACACTTTCCAAAATCACTAGGAAAGGGAAAACTAACTAGGGACCTTTTTTCTTTTTTAATTCTTCCTACTCTTTGTCCAAGGTTTCTATTTTTTTTTCTATATATGTTTATTTCTCTTTTCTTCCCTCTAACCTCCTCTGCTCTTACCTGACAACTGCCAAAGATACAGATGGGCATTCCTCAGACATGTTAGAGCCAAAATTCCTAGCCTAGAACCTAGTTAAATAGGGCTTTTTTTTTTTTTTTAAACATCTTTATTGGAGTATAATTGCTTTACAATGGTGTGTTAGTTTCTGCTTTATAACAAAGTGAATCAGCTATACATATACATATATCCCCATATCTGACACCTTTTTTTTTTTAACATCTTTATTGGAGTATAATTGCTTTACAATGGTGTTAGTTTCTGCTTTATAACAAAGTGAATCAGTTATACATATACATATGTTCCCATATCTCTTCCCTCTTGCGTCTCCCTCCCTCCCACCCTCCCTATCCCACCTCTCTAGGTGGTCACAAAGCACCGAGCTGGTCTCCCTGTGCTATGCGGCTGCTTCCCACTAGCTATCTATTTTACGTTTGGTAGTGTATATATGTCCATGCCACTCTCTCACTTTGTCACAGCTTACCCTTCCCCCTCCCCATATCCTCAAGTCCATTCTCTAGTAGGTCTGTGTCTTTATTCCCGTCTTGCCCCTAGGTTCTTCATGACTTTTTTTTTTTCCTTCTTAGATTCCATATATATGTGTTAGCATACTATATTTGTTTTTCTCTTTCTGACTTACTTCACTCTGTATGACAGACTCTAGGTCCATCCACCTCACTACAGATAACTCAGTTTCATTTCTTTTTATGGCTGAGTAATATTCCACTGTATATCTGTGCCACATCTTCTTTAGCCATTCATCTGTTGATGGACACTTAGGTTACTTCCATGTCCTGGCTATTGTAAATAGAGCTGCAATGAACATTTTGGTACATGACTCTTTTTGAATTATGGTTTCCTCAGGGTATATGCCCAGTAGTGGGATTGCTGGGTTGTATGGTAGTTCTATTTTTAGTTTTTTAAGGAACCTCCATACTGTTTTCCATAGTGGCTGTATCAATTTACATTCCCACCAACAGTGCAAGACGGTTCCCTTTTCTCCACACCCTCTCCAGCATTTATCGTTTGTAGATTTTCTGATGATGGCCATTCTGACTGGTGTGAGATGATATCTCATTGTAGTTTTGATTTGCATTTCTCTAATGATTAATGATGTTGAGCATTCTTTCATGTGTTTGTTGGCAACCTGTATATCTTCTTTGGAGAAATGTCTATTCAGGTCTTCTGCCCATTTTTGGATTGGGTTGTTTGTTTTTTTTGATATTGAGCTGCATGAGCTGCTTGTATATTTTGGAGTTTAATCCTTTGTCAGTTGCTTCATTTGCAAATATTTTCTCCCATTCTGAGGGTTGTCTTCTCATCTTGTTTATGGTTTCCTTTGCTGTGCAAAAGCTTTGAAGTTTCATTAGGTCCCATTTGTTTATTTGTGTTTTTATTTCCATTTCTCTAGGAGGTGGGTCAAAAAGGATCTTGCTGTGATTTATGTCATAGAGTGTTCTGCCTCTGTTTTCCTCTAAGAGTTTGATAGTGTCTGGCCTTACATTTAGGTCTTTAATCCATTTTGAGTTTATTTTTGTGTATGGTGTTAGGCAGTGTTCTAATTTCATTCTTTTACATGTACCTGTCCAGTTTTCCCAGCACCACTTATTGAAGAGGCTGTCTTTTCTCCACTGTATATGCTTGCCTCCTTTATCAAAGATAAGGTGACCATATGTGCGTGGGTTTATCTCTGGGCTTTCTATCCTGTTCCATTGATCTATATCTCTGTTTCTGTGCCAGTACCATACTGTCTTGATTACTGTAGCTTTGTAGTATTGTCTGAAGTCAGGGAGCCTGATTCCTCCAGCTCCATTTTTCGTTCTCAAGATTGCTTTGGCTATTCGGGGTCTTTTGTGTTTCCATACAAATTGTGAAATTTTCTGTTCTAGTTCTGTGAAAAATGCCAGTGGTAGTTTGACAGGGATTGCATTGAATCCGTAGATTAAGAGTAGGGCTTTTAAACCTCAAACACTGCTGCAAATCTCAACATGAGAGCAGTTGCACTAAACAAGGTTTGTTGACTAAAATATTATAGAGACCAAAATTAACATACGTGTAAATGTTTTAAAACAAATTAGTAATTTTTTTTTTTTTTTTTTTTTTTTGGCCATGTCGTGCATCATGCGGATCTTAGTTCCCCGACCAGGAATCGAACCCGTGGCCCCTGCAGTGGAAGCGTGGAATCCTAACGACTGGACCGCCAGGGAATTCCCAACAAATTAGTATTTTATTCATCACAATAGGATCTACATTTCAAAATAACAGGAGCACATATAGAACTGAAATATTTACTCAGCCTATAGACAATGCTTGGTATGCATATGGATAGCCAATCCAAAAATTCCATAGCCAATTCAGGTATGTTCTGCCAACAGACTGAGAACCAAACTTTGGTGTATCACGGAATCACCTGTAAAGCCTGTTAAAACTCCATACGCCTGGCCCCAGGCACTAACCACGTCTTGACTGTAGTTCAGTATGTGTCCAACAGATGTCTTCACGCTTCTATCCATCAAAGGAAAGGCACTCCAGTAAACAATACAAAATCTAACAATAAGTCACGTAACAATGTAATTTCAGTACAAACAGAAAATACAATGCTTAATTTAATTTTTGTTTCTCTTCTTTGGCTTTTATTTGGGGGAATTATTTACCTGCTATCTCCAGAATCATGTTCATAAACAAAATGGAAAACTAATCACAAATGTTCCTGGATATGAATGCCATTTTAATGTTACTGTATTTCATCAAATCTAAGATGCCACTGATTATAAGGTAAACCACTGTTTAATGTGCTGGAAAGAAAAGAAGGAAATGCCTCCAAATAAACCATGACCCAAGCTTCTATCATTCAGAATTTTTATTTTATACTGATTGCAAGACCCTTTTTTACTTATTTAACCATAAAGTTTAATCATATATCATTTTGAACTGTTTTATAACTTTCTCCATACCAATAACTGTTTCAATGCTGGTTCACAGCATAATATTACTGAAGACATACTGAACAACAGCTAAAGTTAACATGAGAAATAGCAACAATACTCACAACATTGACTAAAATGAGCAGCTGTTAACTGTTTGTGAGTACACAGGCAAACAAATCACGTAGGACTGTGGCCTTGCTGACAGAGATTTTAAGATGCCATCAAGGATAAGACTTATTAACTCAATTTCATACTGTTGAGATGGGGAAAACTATGAGTCTTGGAACTGATGAAAACCCGCTTTTTAAAAAGATGGACAATAATCCAATAATAATAAAATCTATGGATATCCCAGTGTTGCCAGCTCTCAATTCTTTCTGCCTTTCTTGACACACTAGTAATATAATGCACAATAGCCATTTCAAGTCACCACTCACCCAACCTAGAGTTGTTAAGTTCTTTATTAGACTTCCTTGTTCACTCGTAATTCTCCCTCCCCCATTTATTCTCAACACAGCCAGAGTAGATTTTAAAAGCTAAACTAGATCACTCCCTTGATTAAACATTGGTGCAGTTTTCTCTTGCACTTTGAATAAAATTGTTGCATTACCTACCTGCAGGGATCCTGAAGGCAAGTGCTTTGTCTCCTAGAGGGCATGGATTTTTGTTTTGTTCACTGCTACTATATTTCCTTGTGCTCTGCACATGGGTTAGTGTCCAATAAATATCTGATGAATGCAATGAATGACTCTGGCCCTGGCTACCTCTTCAACCTCTCATCTCATGCCTGTTTTCCCCTTAGACAATATGCTTTTGTCCTCTAGTCTCCTTGCTGTCTCCTGAAAACTTCTCATCCGGCCTTTGAAACTGTTAACCTTCTTCATGAAATGATTTTACCCAAATGCTCAGCAAGACTCTTTCAACTTTCTTCACATCTCCCTTAAAGGGCACCTCCTCAAAGATGCTTACTTACCCTGTTTATCCCCTCTCCCAACATAATTAGACTCAACTAATTTATTTCCTCTCATAATTATGTTTATTGTCTCTCACCAGATTTTTAAGTTCTAGGAGGGCACAGACCATGTGTTCTGACATGGAAAATGTATACCCAGCGTGTATCCCAGGGTCACATACATTCTAGAAGCTCAATGGATGTTTGTTGAGTAATGAGCAAAGAAAGGCTGTGCCGAGTGCCTCTAGCACCTTGTCACTCTGGAAACGAAACAGTCAAGCCACATGTTACAAAGCTTTACTCCAAATTACCATTTTAGCTTCTGTTACCTGTATTTTCTAACATACACAAATTTAATTGTTTAAGCCTCTTGCTATGGCAATAAAAGATTCTTTCCTGTCTCAAGATTGTATTAAAACCTTTTTCTTACATTCTCTTCTAGTGTTGTTATTTTTTAACAAGTAGCTCTTTATTTCATCTAGAACTTAATTTGATGTAACTATGTACTGTTTTCCAAATAGATGGCGATTATTCCCAAACATGTGTCATATGCTTAAAACTATATTATTTCTGGTTCTATTCTGTCTCATCAATCTAGCTATCTATTACTGTGCCAGTACCACAGATTTTAATATCACTGGGTTTAAAACACATATATCATGAGCTGCTTAAACAAGTGTTCCCGCACTGTTCTCCTTGCAAAGAAACTGCAACATCATTTGGGCACGTGTCAAGAATATTCCTATTGGGATTACACTAAATTCACAGAGTTGGGGGAAAAGCAGCATCTTTATATTAATGTTCCCATCTACATTGTAATGAAAATTTAGCCCTATCCTTTCCATTACCGTTACTGACATTATTTATTCCATTTGCCTTATCTAACAGCACTGCCTAACACTTCCAGAATAATGTAAATACTGATGAACAGTATCTTTGCCTCTCCCTAACTTTAATGGATGCGTCTTAGTATACGTCAGAGTAAGCACAATTCTGGCTACTAGTTTAAAATATGTTTATAATACATATTTACTGAGTTGTTTTATTTAAATCATGCTATAAAGGTATCATTCCATTCTTATTTTTAGTTCATTTGGTTTAGTTTTCAAAGTGTCTAACATTTTATCTAACGTCTTTGAGATAGCTATCAAACACTACGAGGTTATCTTTTCCTTTCACCTATTACAAATTATAACTGTGAATGACATATTGAGCCATTCTGGATTCCTAGAATAAACTCCTTTTGGTCAGAATATTATCCTTTTATCATAATGCTGATTTTATTTGCCAATATCTTATTTACAACTTCTATACCTAAACTCATAAGCAAAACTGGTTTGGGGTTTTAGTTTGTTTTCTAACCTTCGTTAGGTTTTAGTATCCAGTGGTCACACTGGAGAAAAAAGAATTGGAAAAGCTATCCTTCTTTCTGTAAGCTCCAGGCTTAAACTTCTTTCCCTACATTTCAACTTATTCAACCAACATTTCTTGAGTACCCACTGTGCATTTGTTAAGACACTGACAAGATAAAATTTCATATATATATATATATATATATATATATATATATATACACACACACACACATCCTTGGTGCAAAAAATTAAGTGAACAATGAAGAAGCACACATGGAAGTATACTATAATATTACTGGCTCATCTACATATATGTATAGAGCTGCACAAGGAAGACTTCACAGAAGAACTGAAATTTGAGCTAAGTCTTGAAGGCAAGTAGGAGAAAAAGAAAGGAGAACCAGCAGTCTAAACATGTGTTCATGAAGCAATCACTTCTACTTGCTCTTAAATAATTTTAATCCATAGGACTGTGTTTCCTGTAAGATGATGCTACATTACTAATGGCAACTGGAATTGTGTATTGATACAACTAACAAGGCCTATATTTCTTTCCACATTATGTTCAGAAGTGGGACTTAATATTTGTAGAGCTTGTTACTTCAAAATTAGTCTTAAATTCATGTTTTTTCCTACTACTTGTTCAAATTCACCATATTGCTGGTTGTTCTCTGCCAGAATAACACTGTGGCTTTCCATAATCCTTAACTATTCACTATTTATTAACTCCAAAACTCAAAAATAAATGGGCACAGGTTGAAATATTCAGAACAGAAGGAGTAAAAACGTAACATTCAAAGTTTCATCACGATGCTGGTAGGGTTTTCATGCTGCATGCTATCTGAGATGATTACACCTTCTCTTACAATGTTCTATGGCCAGGCTCCAGGTTACCTCATTAAAATATAAACTCTTGAAAGTAAAATGAAAGAAACTCAGGATGGTGCCTACAACACAGTAGTTGATAGAAAATTTTCTAAAACAATACAGTCCAGTAATTTGAAGACTGTAATGCACATAGCTGCAGATTAACCGTAAAAATACAGTATATGCTTCTGGGAGGATAAACTGGTCCAATCACTCTGGGAGACAAGACTGATATTCAGAGTTTTGAAAACGTACACACCCTGAGCAAATTCATTTCCGGAAATTTATGCTAACGAAAAAAATTAATGTACAGGGATATATGGTTAGGGATATTCAGTGCAGCACAGTTTTATAATAATGAAAAATTAACAGTAGTCTAAATTTTCAACAGTAAGAAATATAAACAAATGCAACAGAACATTATAAATTCAACTGAAATTACAAAACTCTACATGTACTGACAAAGAAAGATGTTCAAGACAAATTATTAAGAAAAGCGGGTAACATTACCCGCATCATGCATTATGCATCGCTGCACTACCTAATACAGTAGCCACTACCTACACAGAGATACTTAAATTTAAATTTGATTAATTAAATTTAATTTTAAATTAGTTATATTTAAATAAAATTTAAATTTCAGTTCCTCAGTCACACTAACCACGTTTCAACTGCTCAACAGTCACACGCAGCCAGTGGCTACCATATTGCAGAGAGCAGATACAGACCGTTGCCATCATCAGGGGAAGTCGCTGTTTTGCTGCTTTTAACCGCCTTCCTCACCCTTCATTTAAAAAGGGATTATTCAGACTGGCACTAAAATAGTTCTGAGATTTTTTTTCCCCCTATCCAAATGTGAAAATTATCTGAAGACTCTGACCTCATATAGAGAAGTAGAGCTGTCATTTTTTTTTAATTCAATGTAAGATGAATTCTTCACTTAAGCTTTCTTAAAATGAAGCATTACATAGAAAAGTGAAAAATTATCAGTAGACACAGTGGTCAGCTAAAGTCTGAGTTTCCTCTCTAAAAATAAGTGACAGCATACCTCTGGTATCATTCCCTCTAGCTGTGCCTCCAGGGCAGCAAATAATTTTTATCACCTATCTTTTACATCAAGGCAACAGTTTCCATGGAAACCACAGGGCAAACATCCATTACTGCTGCCTAGGACTTTATAAGCACACCGAAACTGAGGGAATCGCTTACTTTCAATTATTAATATTTTAAAATTGAGCAGTAGTTAGCTACTTTAATTCTGGTTTTGTTGTGTGTGTCTCTATGAACAAATCAATAGATGAGGAACAAATCAAGAAAATTCTGTGCCCCTCTAGCAACAAAATGAGTCTACAGAAATCAGGAGGGGGAAAAAAAACCCCAGAAAGGTATTAAACCAGTATACATGCCAGCCAATGTCATCCCATACAAGACAGCAAATCAGAACAGAAATCAGTGCAGAACTTAGGTAAGAAAGAAGAAATTCCCTTGCACTAGCTCAGGAGAGCATATAAATTTATCTAGGTCAAAATGCTGACTAATCAGGAAAAAAAGACAGTCATAACAACTGAGAAAGTGGCCACTCACCTCTCTCAACAGAGCGTTCTCTTTTTCCTTCTGCTCCAAAAGGCTTTCGAGGTGGTGGACATGCATCTCTGCCTCTGCCAGTCTCCTTGTTCTCTCATGGTCCTCCTCAGTAGCCTTAGCAGAAAGCCCCTTGCTCTGCAACATCTCCAGAAGCTTCTTGATGGATTCGTCCCGAGCGTTCAGGGTTTGCTTCTGAGTCTCAATCCGCAGCTCCATCTCCTCCAGAGTCTTTCGAAGGAGGAACAGCTCCTTGGCCTGCCGCTCATGCTCAGTGTGCAGCCTCTGAAAGTTCTCCTCCGTCAGCTCTGCCACGCAAGGCTCACCAGTCCTACTGTTACTATCCTGTTGAAACAGCTGGTTCAGGTCCCTCTGGATCCGCAATTCATCCTGGAGAGCCTGGACTGTCATTTGCATGTGCTGGTATAAAGACAAAAAAGAAAACCCAAATGAGCTTTCCTCCTCAAGTAGCAGAAACAAAGCAGACTACGGGGAATGAGAAAGCAGCTACCACAGCTCTCAGAACCCTGCATTTAGCAAATGAGGATTCACATTATTCTGTTTTACACTGTCTTTAAAACTGATTGAGATAATCTGTAAAATGTCAGTAATTTAATTTGTGTTTATTACCAACAGGAAACAAGGTAAGTCTGGCAGCTCCTCACTTTCACCTTGCTTGACTAAATAAAGACACTGTTCAAGATTAACAGAAGATATTACACGGAACTGAAGGTGAGGAGTGGGGAAAGGCAGGGGAAACCTATAGGAATACGGACACATCATACAAAAAATTTCACCAAAAAACACAAAGGATGGCAAAATACAAAATGACTTTTAAGTGCTTTACAATTAAGTTAGTACATTAAATAATAAACATATGAGTGCATGCCAGAATGTGCTTAGCACTCCTTATGTGTTAATTCATTTAATCCTCACTATAACACATGTACTATTATTTGAATTTTATTGATGATGACACCAGGCATACAGAGACTTAAATAACTCACCCCAAGATCACACAGTAAGTAACAGAGCTGGCATTCGAATTAAAGCAATTCTCGCAGCCCACTGAAGCTAGTACCCAAAGGTAATTAGATAACTTGAAGCTTTAAAAACAAAAAACAAAACACAAAAAACTGAGGCTGTGTGTGCTATTTATACAGAAGAAGATAACAATATAAGTGAGTAATTTGAGTAATTAAATGAAAATGTTAGTCTAGCAGATAAGCTAGTAAAATGTTCCAGAGGGTATATCTTTAGCCTGTATCCCTAACGAAGGTATATGAACCTTTAATCTGAATGGATAAATTCTAGAACATTATACAAAGAACCTAAAAGGAAGTTACATCAAGAATCATGTTTTTAGAAATGAAGAAGCAACAATAGAAAATCACCCTTTGTATTCAAGGTATTCAAGGTCTGGCAGTGTGCCACAGTGGAAGGAAACTAACCCACAATCAGAAGACAGGAGTTTTAGTTCCAGCTCTCACACTAAAGAGCAACCTAATTTGGAACACATTGCCATCTTTCTGGGTTTCAGAGTCCTCATATTTAAAGTGAGGCTATAAATGCCTGCACCATCTTTTCACAGAGCTAATAATATCATTGAAATCTTTGTGGCATATATGTTAAAACGTACATTGTTTAAAATCTTTGGCAAACTGCAAAACAGCAGTAAATATCTCAAGGAAACGATCTGGCAAGTGTACAAAGACGCTCACTGTTGTTTACACCAGCGACAAAATTAGAAACAACCTAAATGGATATTAATAGGTGATGAGTTAAGTAAATGAGAAATGTCCACCCAGTTTAATACTATGCATCAATTTTTTAAAATGTAGATTTATATTTACTGATAAAAACTACAGTTACAACATATTAAGAGTAAAAAAGCAGATATATAATAGCAAGTATAGGATGATCGCGATTCTAATTTTTAAAAAGTATGAACATGCAGAGAAAAGTCTAAAAGGATGCAAACAATTACCAGTGTCTGGGTATGGGTAGATTTTACATTTTTCTTCATACTTTTTTGTACTATCTAAATCCCCTACAGTAAGCAAGTAATCAATAAAAAGGGGCATTTTTACCTTTAAAAATAAGAGAAAAGACTTCAGAGATGCCTGCTTGGCTGTGTTCAATTCGCTACCACTTTGGTTAAAAGGGAGGGAACAATAAATATTTACTATTTACTATAAATAAAAAATATAAGAAATAAAAATACTTCTGTAATGTTACACAAGAAATAATTAATGGTTATTTGGGGGAACGGAGGAAGGCAAGAAGGGAAGAAGGGAGGAACGAACTGGAATCACTGGGGGACAACATGTAAGAAAACTTTATTCTATTCCGCATAAAAATTTTTTTAACTGAAGTGTAAGTGACATTGAAAATTTTTTAATAATAGCTTTATTGAGACATAATTCACACATACCATAAAGTTCACCGGTTTAAAGTGTGTAAGTCAGCAGTTTTCAGCATATTAAAAGTTATACATTGATCACTACTATCTAATTCTAGAACACTTCCATCACCCCTTAAGAGAAAACCCATATACATCTGCAGTCACTTCCCAGCCACTTCCCATCTTTCTCTCCTCCTAACCTTCCTCTTGAATTTGAACTAAATGTATGTACTACCCACCCAAAAATTAAATTAAAAAAAATGCCTAATGATATTTTTCAGCCTCAAAAAGGAAGGAAATGCTGACACACGCTGCCACATGGATGGACACTATGCCAAATGAAATAAGCCCGTCACAAAAGACAAATATTACACGAGTCCACTTACATGAGGTCCCTAGAGCAGTCCACCTCACAGAGACAGGAAGCACAAGAGTGGTTGCCAGGGGCTGGGGAGACGGGAGACGGGAGACAGGGAGTGACTGTTTGATGGGTGCAGAGATTCAGTTTTACAGGATGAAGAGTTGTGGAGATGGATGGTGGTGATGGCTGCACAACAGTATGAATGTACCTTATGAACTGTACACCTGAAAATTGCTTAAGATGGTAAATTTAACATGGTGAATGTAAGCTGTATTTTACAACGATTTTAAACACTGGGGAAAAAATATGCCTGCCATAGAATTCCAACGTGTTGATATTAAATAATTTACTTATAACTATTGATAAATATTTACTTTGGTTCTCATTTTCCACTATTATAACAGGCACCTTCACATGTGTATCTCTGCACATTTATCCAAATTTTTCCTGGAGATAAATTCTGAAAGGTGGAATTCCTGGATCAGAGGGTATGCAGTTATGATTTTAATACACACAACAAATTATCTCTAAAAGGGTCTGTACAGATTTAAACTTCCACCAAACGATGTCTGAGCACTTTCCTATACCTTTGACAACTGGGTATTTTCTTTCTTCTCTTTCTTTTTTGGGCTTTCCTTTGATTACCAGTAAGACTGAATATCTATTCACATATCTACAGGCGCTTTGTATTCCTTCCTTTGTGACTCATCTGTTCTTGTTCTTTGCTCATTTTGTTTTGGGGACATTTAACCTTTCTCCTAATCCACTTTAAGATCTTTTTATATTTGGAAAACAACCTTTTGCCTGCTGTGCATGTTACAAATATATTTCCAAATCTGTCATTTTTCTTTTAACATAGTTTATGGCAACTTAAATACAGAATTTTTTTAGTGCAAAGATAAGAACCTCTTCTTTTACAGTTTCTGGTTTTGGTATTATGCTTAGCAAGTAGTGAACTTTCAATTATGGCAGTCTTCAAACTCTCGAAAAGCACTGGCTTCTTCTTACGAAAAATAAATTTACAATAAAATTATCAGGTATTTGAATTCATGAATATGATTCTTTAAATAAATTTAACTACCCGCATCATGCTGTAAAGATTCTCAACAGTTGTTGGAGTTCAAAATCCTTAATAAAAAGATGTGTCAAATTGCTAATTCTCTGAAGCCTAGAATCAACCTCCAGTTTCATTCTTTACCTTTGGAAGTCAAAAAATCCAAATAAATTCTGAGCAAGTTTATCCCACAGGGAAATATCAGAAGTTAAATTCAACAATGAAACTGATTTCTAGGTACAACTGTCCCTCCTTTTCTGGACACTCATCACCAAATTCATTCAAATCAGGAGAAACAGATGTTGATGACAGCTAACAGTCTCACGTACACTTTAGCACTTGTGATTATACTAGCATGGCAAGCACTGTTTTGGTGAAGAAAGAAAATACAACGACTAATGTGCCCTGCTTCTTCAGCTCTGCTTCTTCAGCTCTGCTTGCACCCATTTTACTAGAATACAGAATTAAAATGATGCTCTGACTGGTAGCCGAGAAGGCTACACAGCAATTTTCTCCATTGAAATGGGAATCAGCACCCCTTCTTTAGGCTACAGTCAAGCTAGATTCACTTTATTAAAATTCCTGCCAACTCCCCTGGGAGAAGAAAGAAGCAGCAGGCAATAAGCCAGGCTGCTCTTTCTCTAGCACATTCATACTGAAGATAAAGGGAGCATATCTGCACATATCACAGACATTTACCATGACCGACCAAAAACACATGCTGAATTTAGCAGGACAATCTCCGTTGTCAGATATTAGGAACATTTCTATTTGGGAATTCTGCTTATGACACTCTCCAAAATGATCTCACACTTCTCACATTCCAAATTGTACACCAACACTCACTAGTCTACTTCTGCTCACTCTAACACTCAGCTTGAGCTGGAAGACTGGAAAAATAACTGCTTAAAATTTAGTCCAAGGATTGTACTAAAATTACACCAAGCTGTATCTCAATGAAATGGTAGGATGTTGTGAACAACAGTAATGAAAATTCTTAAATCTCTGATAGGGTTTATGATCATTTTTTAGAAAAATACATCTCAAAAACAACAAAACATCACAACAATGCTTCATATATTTTAGACAAATATCAGAAGCTCTTCTGAGGCAAAACTTCCATTAATTTCTCTGAACAAGAGAACGCTTTGATCCAGTTTATCCTGATTTCTAAAATGACAGAACCAAGGAGTCTAGAGCTATTTTTAGTTACAGAAAAAGAATATTATGGATACATGAAAATGGTCATCATCACAAACATTATACTGTATCCCAGAGAGTTCAATGCACTATTTGTCAAGATAACCATTAGAAAAAATACCAGTACTGCATCCTATTATGTTAAATTAAGAACGATTTTTTTTCTGAAACATGTAAATACATACATTCAGGAAACTTTATCAATGCAAGATGCAAAAGAGTTTATAATAATTCTTACTAACATCACCCAAGTCGATCCTCAGGCTCTGTGATGTTCTGATCTGTGCTGTACCGTATGTGTCCCTAAGAAGAGCACTTACCAGCCCAATCTGCAATTTCTTTCTTTGTATCTGTCTTCAAGAAAAACTTTCTAGAACTTGGGACTTTCATCTTGTTACTCTAGGGCACGGCACAGTGTTTGGTATAGTAAGTGTTCAATAAATTTTTGATGAAAGATTGACAAAAACAAATTTTCACGCATTATTTTGAAAGTAAATGGCTACTGGATAGTAGATGCAAATCAAGTCCCTGGAAAATTATATCTTTCCCCTATAACAGAGAGAATTACTCTTATTCTGTAACAATTAGTTCCTTACCAGCTAACACACAAAAAATTCTATCTCAAATACAAACTGGCCAAAATACTAAATGCAATCCTAATTTTAAAAAAATGTTAATTATACACTCTGGATTTATTTGTGTTTGATCTGAAGTGAAGAGAAGCATTTTCAAATAATTAACTGTCAACAAGAATCTTTTATACTTTTAATACTATACAACATACACCAAAAGTGTAGGATAGAGTTCTTATCCAAAAACAGAGCTTACAAAGTGGTAAAACTTAATAGCTATATATACACACTCACAAACCAGCACTATACCTTATTATAAATTTTAAATTAAGAATATTCAAGAACGAGAAATGGGACACATAAAAGCACTTATTATATATGCAACATACTCAAATGAAGTTCAGATTCTATAAGATCACTATGATTTGGATTCATGAATCTTTAATATGAAAAGAAAGTATTCTAATTTCTATCATTTTAGAAGAAACTCAAAGTTTTTTAATGAGTCTGAATCTCCAAGACTGAGACAAAGGAAGAGCCTCTAAGGTAGTTCATTTCGTCTGATCATTAGTCTAGTATTCTTTCCGTTGATTCTTTCAGTTGCTGACAAGGATTTATTTTCTGTGCAGCAAAGCGCACTGTAAACTCTCAAATATTAAACCAAAACCAAGTTCTCAGACTGATCTAAATAAACACCAGCAAGAGACATACTACAGTGCAAGAAACAACCACACCAGAATTCAAATGGATAGATTAAATTGTTTAAATGAATGCTACTTTGAGCTTATTCTCCTCTAAAACAGATGTCAGAGTCAAGAAAATGAACAAGCAATTATTCCAGATTCCTAGCAGCTACTCTCTGCTACTGAATCCAGGAGAGAAAAAAGAACATCTGCCTTTATGCCAGCATAACCCAGAAGAGAAATTAAAGAATAAACAAAAATACTATCAAAATGGGGAAGTCCCGAGGTCATAATACATTCTATTATTGTGTGCTCATCAAGACAACAACTCAAGTGACAATAAACTGATTTTAGTACAAGTTCTAGAAATTCCAAATAGCTTTCAGTTACCCAAACTCCCATACCATTTACTTACCCTTTAGCCTCTACTTAAAGAGTATAGGTATATGTATAACTGATTCACTCTGTTATAAAGCAGAAACTAACACACCATTGTAAAGCAATTACACTCCAATAAAGATGATAAATAAATAAATAAATAAATAAATAAATAAAAATATAAATAAATAAAGAATATCCTCTACCCGTTCCCTCACTTTCACTCCCAGCTAAATCCTACCTGTCCTTTCATCCTTAGATCAGGCATTACCTCCTCTAGAAAGCCTGTCTGACTCTCAAACTGAGCAAAAGGCAGAAACAGAGAGGAAGGAATGGGTGGAGGAAGAAAAGTACAGAAAGAAGAAAAGATAATATCCCAAACCAGATATTACAGTAGTAAAAATATCATCCTAAGCAATGTCAGGATTGAAGACGTCATTCCATTAAAAAATAACATCAAAATAAAAATTTTTTTTAACCTTAAAAGTAAAATCAACCAGCAGAGGGATCCTATAGTAACCATTTCCATAGTGTTTAACTTGAGAATGCTCAGTACTAACAAAGCAAAGGCAGAATTAAATACAAGGGACCATAAAGGTACTGTTCAGTCTAGCAGCATTTTAAGTATCAACCTCACTTCTTTCTTCATGCTCTACAACCCAAAAGTTTCAAGCACCTGCAACAGACGTCAATGAGGTTAACAAAATTCCCAGATTTAGTCCCTGAAATACTAGTATATAAATCAAGAAGAAGGGTGAAGAAAGAAGGGTAAAGAAAGAAGAGTTAAGCGATACCTATCAGCTGTGAACATGTTAAGAGCTAACCCTGGCAATGCTACAACTGGGAGTGCATTCAGCTGAATAAACACACACCGGAGGCAGCAGCTTGACTGTGAGGTGGCGGGGGGGGGGGGGGGGGGTCCCTGCTGGCATAAAGCTAACGGGCTAATGTCTGTGTCCCACAGAGCTATGTCAACACTGAAGTCACTGTGTGCCCAAAGCTTTCCAGAAGCTATAGAATTCCTTTTTCCTTTTTTTCCCCCCCTTTTCCTCCAGAGAAAGAGAAGAGGCAAGGAAGACTGATATTGAGGGAGAGTACAAAGAGATCATGACCTTACAATCTTACAGAAAAGCACTCCTGTACACTGCCATTGTTTAAGATGCTTTCACACACACTATCACTAAACTGTGTTAAACTGAAATGAAGCCCATCAAAATTATTTACATAAATAATTCTGTCTTGGGGAGAAAATAGCATAGAACATATACAAAGAACATCAGCTAACCAGAATAAACCAACCAAATTACTCACATTTTTTTTCAAGACTTACCTCTTTAATAATGGGCTTTCTTGTAAAAATTCAAATCTACACTAGGCAAATGATAGACTACAACAGTCCACTGTTGTATTTTGTTCTACAGATACTAAGACCAAGTGCAGTTAAGACAAGAGAAGGAAACCAAAGGTATAAGAATTAGAAAGCAAGAAAGTCATTATACAGAGGTTGTAGGATGAAAACTCAGAAGAACTTACAGACAAAATATCTGTATAATTAAGAGTCCAGCAAGGGACTTCCCTGGTGGTCCAGTGGTTAAGAATCCACCTTCTAATGCAGAGGACGTGGGTTCTGCATCCCACATGCCACGGGGCAACTCAGCTCACGTGCCACAACTACAGAGCCCACCAGAGCCCACACGCTCTGGAGCCCGCGCTCCACAACGAAAGATCCTGCATGCCGCAAGGAATATCCCGCGTGCAGCAACTAAGACCTGACGCAGCCAAAAATAAAACAAATAAATAATTAAATATTAAAAAAAAAAGAGTTTAGCAAGCCTGGCGCATATAAGATCAACATATAAAATTTAACTGCATTTCTCTACAAGGAACAAATCTTTAAAAAGTGCAATTAAAAAGAGAGAGAAAGAGAATCTTGATAAATAAAACCAAAGAAGCATCTGGGGATAAAATAACAATAAAAAGTCAAACTATTATGGAGAAAATCATAATTGTTTCAAAAGCAAAACACCAAGGTATAAATATTATTTTTTTTGTATACAATCCCTTAATTTTTCCATGGCAACCATCAAATAAGGCATATCAAAGATTCTTTTACACATGCTTCTGTAAAAATGTTAAGTAGATAAAAGAAATCTTTAAAAATTAATAAAATTTTTTTGAAAATCAATTTAGGTAGTAAACAGACAATACAAAAGATTGCTTCATGTTTTAACAGCATGTTGAGAAGAAATAAAACCATATGGGATCTTCACGGGGTATTTAAAAGGAAAATACATTTGTTTTCTCGACTCTCACCAATTTTATCGCATAAACTCCAATAAATACATGTGTTACCATTATTTTCATTCATCTCCTACATCCATATTTACTCATCGCGTTGTATTTTCAATTTGAATACTTAGGTCTGTGACCACAAAATCTTTCACTTCACTTCAGCTGACTGCATACTTTTGGGGAAAGTTAAACATGCACTTACCCTATGACCCAGCGATTCCACTCCTAGATATTTCCGCAACAGAAATAAAAACATGGCCACAAACACATCTGTATAAAAATGTTTACAACCGCTTTATTCATAAGAGCCAAAACTGGAAACAACCCCATCAACAGGAGAATGGATAAATTGATTATGCAATATCCATGCAATGAAAACTACTCAATATTAGGATGACTACGGATACATGCAACAACACGAATAAACTTTAAAAAAAAAATATAGTACACTGAGCAAAAGAAGCCAAACACAACAGAGTACAGACTATATGGTTCCATGTATAGGAGGTTCTAGAGCAGGCAAAACTAATCTAAAGTGAAAGGAATTAGAACACTATCTATGTGTTCGGGGCAGGGAAAATACTGATTGGGAAGGAGCTCAAGGGAACCTTATGGGATGATGGAAATGTTCTATATCTTCGTAAGACTGCATTATACGACTACTGGCATTTGTCAAAACTCATGGAACTATGATACGGAAGATCCATGTATTTTGCTGTATGTAAACTATACTCCAACAAAAAATAAATATATTAAAAGAGAAAAAAGTAACAGACATAGGTCAGAAAAGGGAAAAGTAAATCAATATTCAAGAAAATTTCTTAACAAGTAGGAATGACTTCACTTAAAAGAAAAAAGGATAATTTAGTTGATTTTAAGAACACTTCCAGTCCCAACATGTATTATGCTCCATCACCTAATTCAACTGCAACCCTGCATTCTTAAAAAGGTTAGAGAAGAAAGCAGAAGCTCGGGGCTACAGAGACTCATTCAAATATACAACAACGTATGGAAATCACCATCAACAATTTGCCTTATTTGCTTCAGATATCTCTCTCTCTCTCCCCCACCCCTCACTGTTGCTTATTGAAAATTCACAGAAGTGATGTCATCTGTTCTTGATTCTCTTTGCAAATTGCTCATGTTACTCAACATAATGTGTCTGAGAATGTAAACTGGTATAGCCACTATAGGAAACAGTAATGGAGGTTCCTCAAAAAATTAAAAATAGAACTGCCATTAGATCCAGCAATTCCACTTCTGAGTTTTTATCCAAAGAAAACAAAAATAACTAACTCGAAAAGATATCCGCACCCCCATGTTCACTGCAGCATTATTTATAATACCCAAGATATAGAAACAACCTAAGTGTCCATCCATGGATGAATGGATAAAGAAAATGTGGTGTGTATATCTATACACATATGTGTATAGATATACACAATGGGATATTATTCAGCCCTAAAATAAAATAAAATCTTACCATTTCGGAGGGGGGCGCGGAACCACAAGCTCACAGGTAGAGAACAGATTGGTGGTTGCCAGGGGTGGAGGACAGGGAGTGGGTGAAATGGGTAAAGGGAGTCAAAAGGTACAAACTTCCGGTTATAAAAATAAATAAGTCCTGGGAATATAATGTACAGCATGGTGACTATAGTTAATAACACTGTATTACATATTTGAAAGTTGCTAAGAGAGTAGATCTTAAAAGTTCTCATCCCAAGAAAAAAAAGTTCTTTGTAACTATGTGTGGTGATGGATGTTAACCAGACCCAGTGTGTTGATCATTTTGTAATGTATCCCAATAGCAAAATATTGAAACTAATATAATATGTCAACAATACTTCAATTTTTTTTTTTTTTTATGGCTGTGTTGGGTCTTCGTTTCTGCGTGAGGGCTTTCTCTAGTTGCAGCAAGCGGGGGCCACTCTTCATCGCGGTGCGCGGGCCTCTCACTATCGCGGCCTCTCGTTGCGGAGCACAGGCTCCAGACGCGCAGGCTCAGCAATTGTGGCTCATGGGCCTAGTTGCTTCGCGGCATGTGGGATCTTCCCAGACCAGGGCTCAAACCCATGTGTCCTGCACTGGCAGGCAGATTCTCAACCACTGCGCCACCAGGGAAGCCCAATACTTCAATTTTTTAAAAACGTGTTTGAGATTTATCCACACTGATATACGTAACTCTAGCTCATTCACTTTTATGAACTGTATAATACAGGTTTCACAATTCCTTATCCAAAATTCTAAAATCCAAAGAGCTTTAAAAAGACTACATTTTTCTCCAAGCTTAATGGAAAAACCTGACTCAACTGCTATGAGGCTATTTACCATTTATTTATCCAATTTAATATGAATAGTCCTAAGTTTTGCTACAGATTTAATATGTTTGATTACTGGGTATTGTCCAGATCCCAATGGGAGTATTACACAATATACAGTTTATATACTGGATTACCTTTCAAAATCTGAAAAACATCTAAATTCCAACATACATGTGCCCTAAGTATTTTGCAGGAAGGGACTGTGTACTCATATTCCATTTTGTGAATAAATACCAACTTATCCACTCACCTACTTGAGGAACAGTTAGATGTTTTTCCACTTTTTTCACTGTTACGACAAGCACATGTACATCTACCTGTCTCCTTGTGCACATGTGCAAAAGTTTCTCTCAAGGAGACACACAGAAATGAAACTGCCAGGTAGTAGAGCGTGTCTTCAACCTTACTGGTCATTTAAATGTACCTTTTTCAATTTACTATAAACAAGATGCATGACACAGATGATAAAAGGGAGCAGATATCCAGCCTATAACTTTCATATCTACAGAACCATTAATCATATAACACTTTCCATTAATCATAAAACCACTTTCCTAGAAGGAAATTTTTGGTGGAAATGGATTGGGTTGTTACTTTAAAAAAAAAAAAAAGAAAGAAAAGCTAAATGATTGTGCATTCAATTCCATCCATAAGGAATAAAGACAGTGTTTTCAAAGAAAGTTATTACTTATGAAGCTACTTTAATTAGCAGAGCCCAAGTATCGCTGTAAGGCTTGAGAATTTTTTTTAAAAAGCAAAAATTCTATCCATAGGATCTTTTCTCTCTCAAAGAAGGAATGAGAGAAGAAACAGAAAAGATTGGAAAGAATCCTAATTTCTCTCCGCTCACCCTACTTCCTAAAATGGCATCTTTCCCTGAGAATCCCCACAAAATACAACTACTTTAATCTCAGTACCAAAATTTTGATGTCAAAGATTCCTATAAAAATGATCTTAGAGATAAAGACACTGAAAATCTGAAAGCAACAATAATCAACAGTTTCAAGTATTTCCTTTCTATCCCTTTCATATTTATTGGAAAATAAATAAATAAGCAGGCTTCTTTTTTCTCTCAGGTATTTGAGAAACAAAAAAGTAACACAGGGATACCTGATTCATTACTAATGTTTAAAATATTTTTAAACTAAACTTATGAATTGGGATAGATGCTTATATAATTCGTTTTTTCTGACAGCTTTTAAGAACACATTCTTTGATCCCCATATTATAAGGACAATTGGCTTTTTAAAAAAGCTACTTGCTTAACCCAAGGTATCTAAACAAAAACAAGAAAACTTAAATGAGAGGTTCACAAAGGAACATTTGATGACGTTAGTGGACCTAAAATATGTCATATTTCTTACACAGACTTAAGCAAAAGAAAATATGAATCCCAATGTATAGACAAGTGCCACAAAAACACAAAACCTACAGGAACACAAGAACAGCACTTTATCCTAGGCGGAAAAACGAACCCCTAGCCTATTTCAATACCAGAAGAATGACAGATTCTGAGAGGGCTCCGGCTACCTTGGGAGTTCTCTCCATCAAGAACAAGAACTAGTAATTAACATGAAAGAGTCCATTTCAGACAATTCTGCCCACAAAGGAGGCAGTGCTGTTGAAAAATAAACTTAACCAAACATTGGAGAACAGAAAAAAAATACTGAAGTATAATCACTCACTGACGGAAGAAAGATCTTTAGTTAGTAGCAGGCATTAAGCTCCCTCCCTGACAGAGATACCATGGCAGGTGGGTATAATAAACATGGTCTGTCTCCATATAAAGGTAGATAAGACAGATAACGGTGGATAAGAGAGTCATTAATCCCAACAGCAACAAAAATACACAATTGTAACTGCAAACAGGGATAAAAGCTATAAATCCAAGGTAGTAAAAGATAAGAGAAGATTTGGGGGCTGGGTGAGATCTGAAGAATAAGTTAACTTCCATTAACTATTTAAAGACACAACACTTCTACTGTGAGGAGAAGACTACTTAGGTGAAGACCCTCAAGAAGGAGGGGGCACAGCACATTTGAGGGATTAAGGAGACTGAGCACCAAGGAAGTGTGACAAGAGTTTTGGACTTTAAGGGCAACAGGAAGCCCTGAAAAAGTTTTGAGCAGAGTATGATCATCTCTACCATCATCACTAATAGTGATGCCGGGCACATACTACCACATTTAATTCTTAGAACAAGTACATGAGGTAAGAATTATATAACCATTTCACAGATGAGGAAACTAAGGTTTGGAAAGACTTAGCAGCCTGCCAAGCTCACATAACTAGTGAGTGGTGGAGCCAGGATTCAAACATCACATGGGCACTTTCAAAAGCTCAGACTGGCTGCATATCAGGGGGAAACAGAAAGATGGGAAAATTGGGAGACCACTGCAATAATGTCAGCCAACAGCGACATGACCAAACTATGACAGTGGCTGTGGGGTGGGAAAATGGATGGCTTACAGAAATACTTCAGAGAAAAAAGATCACCAGGATTTGACTGGCAGGGTGGGAAATGAGGGAATGAAGCAATCAAGGAAAATTCTGAAGTTTCTGACTTAAACACCATGGACAAGTTGGTGGCACCATAAACAAAAATGGGAAAAAATAAGGAAGGACCAGAATTGAGGGGAAATCTTGAGCTGAATGTAATGTGCTTTTGAGATGCTGAGAAAAGGTTTGAGGGAGCAACTGGGCATGTGGGTCTGGAGCTCAGAGGAATGATATGAGCTGAAGATGTTAAGTGTGGAAGCTCTGATACACAGATGTTAACTGAGGCCAAGGTAGTGAATGAGCCTCCCTAGGAAAAGAAAACACAGCAAGAGGAGATAGTTATAGGACTGATTCAACATTAGATGGCAGGCAGAGGGTAAGAGGCGGGCAAAGGAGACAAGAGGAGCAGTCAGAGAAGTCGGTAGAAATCAGGAAAACTGTGTCACAGAAACTGAAAGAAGTTGATAAGGACCCTTTCTCTAAGGGGAGAACACAGACCAAGAAAGATCTGGCTCTGGGTTCAATTCCTGGTTCCATCAGGATGACTTCAGTGAAGTTAACTAAATACTCTGAGCCTTAATTTATTAATCTATACTATGAACATTATGAAACTTAATCTACAGGGTTATTATAATAATTAGCAGTAAGACAGAACACCTATCACACTGTAAATTATCAATAAATGGCAGTTACTGTTGTTGCTCCTGTTTGTAAAATCAAAAGGTTTGGTTAGTGGCTTATTGAACCCAGCCCTGGGAAGCCCTAGGGGTTCTAAAGAACATCTTCAGGGAATGCCTGGCAGGGCCACACTGGGGCATCTGGGCTCCCCAGTCCTGTCTCGATCAGAACAGCTTTGCCTTCTTTTTCATTTTACTTCTTAAAATAAGTTTTAGGCACTTGCCTGATGGCACCGTGGTTGGGAATCCACCTGCCAATGCAGGGGACACGGGTTCAAGCCCTGGTCCGGGAAGATCCCACATGCCGCAGAGCAACTAAGCCCGTGCACCACAACTACTGAGCCTGCGCTCTAGATCCCGGCTCCACAACAAGAGAGGCCACCGCAATGAGAAGCCTGCGCCCCACGCCGCTCGCCGCAACTAGGGAAAGCCTGTGCGCAGCAACGAAGACCCAACACAGCCAAAAAATTAATTAATTAATTAATTAATAATAAGTTTTATTTTCATATCTGAATAATATTCATTTGAAAAAGGGGTCTGCAGCTTAAAGTGTTTTTCAAAAAGCAATGACTGGATCATCTCAATAGTCCCTTCAATTCATTTGGATTACAGCTTGTAATTCTTTTTTTTTTCTTTTTTTGAATTTTTGAAGTTTATTTATTTTTTTATACAGCAGGTTCTTATTAGTTATCTATTTTATACATATTAGTGTATACATGTCAATCCCAATCTCCCAGTTCATCCCACCACCACCCACCCTCCCCGCCACTTTCCCCCCTTGATGCCCATACGTTTGTTCTCTACATCTGTGTCTATTTCTGCCCTGAAAACCGGTTCATCTGTACCATTTACAGCTTGTAATTCTTCACCAAAGTAAAACATGTGAGAAATAAGGACAAAACAACACACTTGATAACATAATCCCTAACATGAAGCTTATTATTTATGATTATTTAATTAGAATAATGGTTATAAATCAATTAGCTCTGTTTATCTACTGAAAATTGTACTAGGGTCAGTGCCATTACTGCCATTGAAGCACCACAGCCTTATAAGAGCAATTTTTTGTTTGTTTGCTTAAGATTATAACCACATGAACAGTGAAGAAAAGAGTTAAGCAGCATTAAAATCACAAAGGGCTTTCTTTTTTCATGAAAAATAAAGTTGGTTAGTGTGCTCAAATTACTTGTTTTCTTTTTGAAAGCCCTGCATGAAGAAAACCAATTAATAAAGAATCAAAATATCTCACCAGCCTTTTCTCATTGAAATCAGTACCTCTAAAAACTTTCTTTTAATATCCTTTTCTTATGCTATTGATTGTTTGTAACTAATCACTTTCCATGTCATCATTGTATGTGGTCCTCTTGTGATAATTATCCCACACTCTCCAGTTTAGTCTGTTGAGCAATCACCACTCTGGTGCAGCTGAAAATTCTCAGGGACACTAGCTTGAATCTCTATGGCACAGATGTCCTAATACTTCATTTTAAACTGGGACAAAGGTTTTACAGAGCCTTGCTGATCTTTTGTCCCAGACACTGGCTGTCTTTTTCATCTAGGACATAATCAAAAATGTACTGTATTAAAAAAAAATGTACTGTATAAGTTTTTTAACTACAACTTTAGAATTTATACTCTTCAATAGTAAGTCACTTCTCTTAAATGACAGAATTTGCTCCTATTTAATTGCTGGAAGTTTTAAGCAATTAAATAGGAGCTGACGGTGGATCAATAGTTGTCTTCATTTTAACAACTCACCCAATAATGAGGAACATGAGAACTGCATCTGGAAGATTTGGTGTGAAAGGAAATGACTTCTGAAAGGCTGACTGATTTATTTGTGCTGATACTGGCACAGACTGCCCTACTTTAGGCAGGATGGTTAGGGAAGGTCTCTTTGAAGACGTACCATTTAAGCTGACACCTGAGGCAGCCAGCATATAAGAGCGGGGTAGGAATGTCTGGCAGCACATAAGAATAAAGAGTTAAGAACAGCATATATATATATATATATATATATGTATATGTGTGTGTGTGTGTGTACATATATATTTGAAGGACATTTTTTTCAACACCCAATCGGCCATTAATACAAATTGAAAGCCTGTTATAATCAAATCAATGTAGTCCTGGAAAAAGAATATCAACAAAGAGATCAATGGAACAAATCTCACAATAATTAAGCACTTAAGAAAGAAAAAGGAAATGCCACAAACCAAAAGAAGAGAGACTGATCACAGTATTTAGAAAGCTTTTCAATTATTAGGAAAACATCAAAATAAATACGTTCTCCCCACACAAAATTAAAAATAAGTTCCAGGAAGATTAAAGAACTAGGTATAAAATGCAAATTAATTAGAAAATAAAAAGAATAAATATAACATATTTAATGATATTCAGATAGGGAAGGACTTTCTAAACAAAAAACGAAATGTAAGAAATTACAAAAAAATTACAAATTACAAATCTAAGAAAAGTATAGTACATTTTACTGCTTAGAAATCTAGAATTATAAACATCAAAAGTCAAAAACTAATGAGCAAATGACAAAAACTAAAAATTATTCACAACTGTGAAAGTACTTTATCCTCACTATTGAAAAAGCCCATAAACGTCAATGAAATACTAAGACCTTACTGTCCCCAAGAGAAATTAACAAATAGGAATATACCAATCACAGACAATATGCAAATTGACAATAAACACATGAAAATGTAAACAAAGAATTGCAAATGAAAGCAAGGTAAGACAAAACTTTTTAATCTATGAAAGAGGTAAAAGTTTTTTTTCAGGCAAAAGATTTTTAAACATTATATGAACAGGTAAGGTGATACATGCATTCTTACATGCCTGATCACCTAAAGTGGTCCAATCCTTCTAGAAGACAGTGTGTCAATAAGTATATTCATCTCTTTTATTTTATAAGCACAACTGTATCATCCTTAGGAAGCAGAAACTATCTTCTAGCAATGTTGCTTTTCTCTCCAAATATAAGGTGGATAATATAGTAATTTGTAGGGTCATTTTTATAACATTTTCTCATTACAAAGCAATAAACGTAAGTGTTAAAACATTTTAAGAATACATAAATGTATATGGGAAAACCTCTCCTATAATTCCTTTGATCCCCTCTGATGAATAGATTCAATTTTTTAACAACCTATCATAGGAAAATAATCAGAAATGTGAAAATGTATTAATAAAGATGGCCATAACAGTAATACATATGACAAAAAAAACTGAAAAGTGGGGAGACCTTCAAGATGGCGAAAGAGTAACACATGGAGATCACCTTCCTCCCCACAAATACATCATAAATACACCTACGTGTGGAACAACTCCTACAGAACACCTACTGAACACTAGCAGAGGACCTCAGCCCTCCCAAAAGGCAAGAAACTCCCCACGTACCTGGGTAGGGCAAAAGAAAAAAGAAAAAACAGAGACAAAAGAATAGGGACGGGACCCGCACCAGTGGGAGGGAGCTGTGAAGGAAGAAAGGTTTCCACGCACTAGGAAGCCCCTTCACTGGCAGAGACAGGGTGTGGCAGGGCGAAGCTTCAGAGCCACGGAGGAGAGCGCAGCAACGGGGGTGCGGAGGGCAAAGCGGAGAGATTCCCTCACAGAGGATCGGTGCCGACCAGCACTCACCAGCCCGAGAGGCTTGTCTGCTCACCCGCCAGGGCGGGCGGGGGCTGGGAGCTGAGGCTTGGGCTTCGGAGGTCAGACCCCAGGGAGAGTACTGGGGTTGGCTGCGTGAACACAGCCCGAAGGGGGCTAGCGTGCCACAGCTAGCCGGGAGGGTGTCCGGGAAAAGTCTGGAGCTGCCGAAGAGGCAAGAGACCATTGTTTCGGGCGCGTGAGGAGAGGGGATTCAGAGGACCTCCTAAATGAGCTCCAGAGATGGGCGTGAGCCGAGGCTATCAGCACGGACACCAGAGACTGGCATGAGACGCTAAGGCTGCAGGTGCAGCCACCAAGAAGCCTGTGTGCAAGCACAGGTCACTATCCACACCTCCCCTCCCGGAAGCATGTGCAGCCCCCGACTGCCAGGGTCCCGTGATGCAGGGACAACTTCCCCGGGAGGACACACGGCGTGCCTCAGGCTGGTGCAATGTCACGCCAGCCTCCGCTACCACAGGCTCACCACCGCATTCTGTACTCCTCCCTCCCCCCAGGCCTAGGTGAGCCAGAGCCCCGGCATCAGCTGCTACTTTAACCCTGTCCTGTCTGGGCAGGAACAAACGCCCTCAGGCAACCTACATGGAGAGGAGAGGCCAAATCCAAAGCTGAACCCCGGGAGCTGTGTGAACAAAGAAGGAAAGGGAAATCTCTACCAGAAGCCTTAGGAGCAGCGGATTAAATCTCCACAATCAATTTGATGTACCCTGCATCTGTGGAATACCTAAATAGACAATGAATCATCCCCAAAGTGAGGCAGTGGACTTCGTGTGATTTTGCCTGTATAGCTTTGCTTTTACCAATTGTCCTAGGGTTCTATCTGTCCGTTTTTTGTTTTTTTTCTTAGTATAGTTTTTAGCGTTTGTTATCATTGGTGGATTTGTTTTTTGGTTTGGTTGCTCTCTTCTTTTTTTTTTCTTTTTTTTATTACTTTTTAATTTTTTTTATTTTCAATAATTATTTTTTATTTTTTATGTTAATAACTTTATTTTATTTCTTTTTTTTCTCCCTTTTCTTCTGAGCCATGCAGCTGACAGGGTCTTGGTGCTCTGGCCGGGTGCCAGGCCTATGTCTCTGAGGTGGGAGAGCCGAGTTCAGGACATGGGTCCACCAGAGACCTCCCAGCTCCACGTAATATCAAACGGCAAAAGCTCTCCCAGAGATCTCCATCTCAACGCTAAGACCCAGCTCCACTCAACGACCAGTAAGCTACAGTGCTGGACACACTATGCCAAACAACTAGCAAGACAGGAACACAACTCCACCCATTAGCAGAGAGGCTGCCGAAAATCATAATAAGGTCACAGACACCCCAAAACACACCACCAGACGTGGACCTGCCCACCAGAAAGACAAGATCCAGCCTCATCCACCAGAACACAGGTACCAGTCCCCTCCACCAGGAAGCCTACACAACCCACTGAACCAACCTTAGCCAATGGGAGCAGACACCAAAAACAACGGGAACTACGAACCTGCAGCCTGCAAAACGGAGACCCCAAACACAGTAAGTTAAGCAAAATGAGAAGACAGAGAAACACACAGCAGATGAAGGAGCAAAGTAAGAACCCACCAGACCAAACAAATGAAGAGGAAATAGGCAGTCTACATGAAAAAGAATTCAGAGTAATGACAGCAAAGATGATCCAAAATCTTGGACGTAGAATGGAGAAAATACAAGAAACGTTTAACAAGGACCTAGAAGAACTAAAGAATAAACAACAAGGATGAACAACACAATAAATGAAATTAAAAATTCTCTAGAAGGAATCAATAGCAGAATAACTAAGGAAGGAGAATGGATAAGTGACCTGGAAGATAAAATAGTGGAAATAACTACTGCAGAGAAGAAAACAGAAAAAAGAATGAAAAGAATTAAGGACAGTCTCAGAGACCTCTGGGACAACATTAAACGCACCAACATTCGAATTATAGGGATCCCAGAAGAAGAAGAGAAAAAGAAAGGGACTGAGAAAATATTTGAAGAGATTATAGTTGAAAACTTCCCTAATGTGGGAAAGGAAATAGTCAATCAAGTCCAGGAAGCACAGAGAGTCCCAGGCAGGAGAAATCCAAGGAGAAACACACGAAGACACATATTAATCAAACTATCAAAAACTAAATACAAAGAAAAAATATTAAAAGCAGCAAGGGAAAAGCAACAAATAACATACAAGGGAATCCCCATAAGGTTAACAGCTGATCTTTCAGAAGAAACTCTGCAAGCCAGAAGGGAGTGGCAGGACATATTTAAAGTGATGAAAGGGAAAAACCTACAACCAAGATTACTCTACCCAGCAAGGATCTCATTCAGATTTCATGGAGAAATTAAAACCTTTACAGACAAGCAAAAGCTAAGACAATTCAGCACCGCCAAACCAGCTTTACAACAAATGCTCAAGGAACTTCTCTAGGCAGGAAACACAAGAGAAGGAAAAGACCTACAATAACAAACCCAAAACAATTAAGAAAATGGTAATAGGAACATACATATCGATCATTACCTTAAATGTAAATGGATTAAATGCTGCAACCAAAAGACACAGACTGCTGAATTGATACAAAAACAAGACCTGTATATATGCTGTCTACAAGAGACCCACTTCAGACCTAGGGACACATAAGGACTGAAAGTGAAGGGATGGAAAAAGATAGTTTATACAAATGGAAATCAAAAGAAAGCTGGAGTAGTAATTCTCTTATCAGACAAAACAGACTTTACAATAAAGAATGTTACAAGAGACAAGGAAGGACACTACATAATGATCAAGGGATCAATCCAACAAGAATATAACAATTGCAAATATTTATGCACCCAACATAGGAGCACCTCAATACATAAGGCAAAGGCTAACAGCCGTAAAAGGGGAAATCGACGGTAACACAATCATAGTAGGGGACTTTTAACATCCCACTTTCACCAATGGACAGATCATCCAAAATGAAAATAAATAAGGAAACACAAGCTTTAAATGATACATTAAACAAGATGGACTTAATTGATATTTATAGGACATTCCATCCAAAAACAACAGAATATACTTTCTTCTCAGGTGCTCATGGAACATTCTCCAGGATAGATCATATCTTGGGTCACAAATCAAGCCTTGGTAAATTTAAGAAAATTGAAATCGTATCAAGTATCTTTTCCGACCACAACGCTATGAGACTAGATATCAATTACAGGAAAAGATCTGTAAAAAATACAAACACATGGAGGCTACACAATACACTAGTTAATAAACAAGAGATCACTGAAGAAATCAAAGAGGAAATCAAAAAATACCTAGAAACAAATGACAATGAAAACACGACGACCCAAAACCTATGGGATGCAGCAAAAGCAGTTCTAAGAGGGAAGTTTATAGCAATACAATCCTACCTCAAAAAACAAGAAACATCTCCAATAAACAACCTAACCTTCTACCTAAAGCAATTAGAGAAAGAAGAACAAAAAAACCCCAAAGTTAGCAGAAGGAAAGAAATCATAAAGATCAGATCAGAAATAAATGAAAAAGAAATGAAGGAAACGATACCAAAGATCAATAAAACTAAAAGCTGGTTCGTTGAGAGGATAAACAAAATTGATAAACCATTAGCCGGACTCATCAAGATAAAGTCTGAGAAGACTCAGATCAATAGAATTAGAAATGAAAAAGAAGTAACAACTGACACTGCAGAAATACAAAGGATCATGAGAGATTACTACAAGCAACCATACGCCAATAAAATGGACAACCTGGAAGAAATGGACAAATCCACAATCAACATTGTGAAAATGACTATACTACCCAAAGCAATCTACAGATTCAGTGCAATCCCTATCAAACTACCGATGGCATTTTTCACAGAACTAAAACAAAAAATTTCACAATTTGCATGGAAACACAAAAGACCCCGAATAGCCAAAGCAATCTTGAGAAAGAAAAATGGAGCTGGAGGAATCAGGCTCCCTGACTTCAGACAATACTACAAAGCTACAGTAATCAAGACAGTATGGTACTGGCACAAAAACAGAAATATAGATCAGTGGAACAGGACAGAAAGCCCAGAGATAAACCCACGCACATATGGTCACCTTATCTTTGATAAAGGAGGCAAGAATATACATTGGAGAAAAGACAGCCTCTTCAATAAGTGGTGCTGGGAAAACTGGACAGGTACACGTAAAAGAATGAAATTAGAACACTCCCTAATACCATACACAAAAATAAACTCAAAATGGACTAAAGACCTAAATGTAAGGCCAGACACTATAAAACTCTTAGAGGAAAACAGAGGCAGAACACTCTATGGCATAAATCACAGAAAGATCCTTTTTGACCCACCTCCTAGAGAAATGGAAATAAAAACACAAATAAACAAATGGGACCTAATGAAACTTCAAAGCTTTTGCACAGCAAAGGAAACCATAAACAAGATGAAAAGACAACCCTCAGAATGGGAGAAAATATTTGCAAATGAAGCAACTGACAAAGGATTAATCTCCAAAATATACAAGCAGCTCATACAGCTCAATATCAAAAAACAAACCACCCAATCAAAAAATGGGCAGAAGATCTAAATAGACATTTCTCCAAAGAAGACGTATAGATGGCCAAAAGGCACATGAAAAGATGCTCCACATTGCTAATTATTAGAGAAATGCAAAGCAAAACAACAATGAGATATCACCTCAGATCAGTAAGAATGGCCATCATCAAAAAAATCTACAAACAATAAACGCTGGAGAGGGCATGGAGAAAAGGGAACCTTCTTACACTGATGGTGGGAATGTAAATTGGTGCACCCACTATGGAGAACAGTATGGAGGTTCCTGAAGAAACTAAAAATAGAGTTACCATATGATCCAGCAATCCCACTCCTGGGCATATATCCAGAGAAAAACATAATTCAAAAAGATACATGCAACCCAGTGTTCACTGCAGCTCTATTACAATAGCCAAGACATGGAAGTAACCTAAATGTCCATCAATAGGTGAATGGATAAAGAAGATGTGTTTTATATATTTATACATATATATGTATACACACACATACACACACACACACACACACACACACAATGGAATATTATTCAGCCATAAAAAGGAATGAAATAATGCCATTTTCAGCAACATGCATGGACCTAGAGATTATCATACTAAGTGAAGTAATCCAGGCAGAGAAAGACAAATATCATGATATCGCTTATATGTGGAACGTAAAAAAAAAAAAAAAAACAGATACAAATGAACTTATATACAAAACAGAAATAGACCCACAGACATAGAAAACAAACTTATGGTTACCAAAGGAGAAAAGAGTGTGGAGGAGGGATACATTAGGAGTTTGGGATTAGCCACCACTCTCAACAGCATGTTTGCATAGACGATTAGGCCTGAAGTGCTTAGTTTGTTAAAAGAAAGGTATTAAACAACCATTTTATTAAGATATGAAAATGAGAGACAACAACAAGGAGAAATTTAAGTGCAAATTAAAGCAAAGACTACTTTAAAAACTTTTAAGTCAGTAAATCTGCATGACAAAAAACTTGTAGAAAATCTAAGAACAGCATGATGCTGTAGTAGTATCTCCTGAGCAAATGAGGAAGGTGATTTAAGAGACAGGTCACCTGCCAGAGCCAGGTTTTAACACCTTATTTCTAGAACTTTTATTTAATGTTTATTCGTCAAATTTCTATACCACTTATAAATTCTCTGAATACTTTAATGACTCATCCCATGCCTTAGTGTGTGAGTGTTTGACCTTACCAAAAACAGTCTTGCAAATCACAGTATTTTTCTGAAATGTAATCTCTAACCTGGGTTGGCAAGGGAAGTCCATAAGAAAGTTTAGTACTGTGGTTCCAAAAATAATAACAATAAAAAAAAAAAATCACACGCAATTCCCTTTTAATGGTTTAAAGTCAAGCATTCTTTAAAAAATTTTTTCATATCTTTTCAAAGTCCTAATAATAAAGGAAAATTCCTTTACAAATCCACCACTGTTTTGCTATAGACACTTGAACTGAGTGGGAAAGATGTGACAAGTCAAGTCAAGATATTGGTACACAGAGAAAACGAAACAATACTCCTACACTGTTGCTTTAGCAGGGCCTGTTTGTGCTTAGGAGTATCACATCGATACCTTGTACTCCCGAATATTATACCCATCCTTCCTCTATGTTCTCATCATCAGGGATAAAACCTTGTCTTCAACTGCCTCTACTAACCTGCTCGTAAGAAGCAAACTTTCTCATCACGATACTCAGAACCCTAAATTCTCCCCGTTCTCCCTGCGTATCAACCTATTTCTGGCTCCAGTATCTGTCACTTCCGAGAGCACATCCCCTGTAATTCTTTTCTGAAAGATCAGGCTCTCTTAACCTCCCACTGTGTCCTAATAATCCATAAGCACAGGGGACACCCCGATATTTGTTTCCTCAACTCCTGGGCTGCCGTCATGATATCAAAACAATCATGCCCCATGAAAATTCATGCTGAGGTGTCATGGCAAGATCCTCTGCTACTTTGTAATTCTCATATTCAACATGTATTGATAGTTCAAAGTAGCAGAAAAGAAGAGGGGATGTTAGCTTCAAGCACTGGCTGGGCTCAGAAAAACTGTTTACTTTAGGTCAGAGAGAGTGCGTATTTACTGCAGAGAAGAAGGAACTAACAGAAAGTGAGCAAAGATTATGTGAAAGAAAATTAATGGAGACAGATTGCAGAGGAGGGAACCAGAGCTTAAATCTGTGATAGAAGTAAGAAGCGAGCTTGGTGAAGGAGAGACAGTATCTCCTCTGAGTCAGAAGAGACGACGACGACAAGAACACAGGTAACTGCTGAGGTGATGAAGGTAACTGAGGGGTCCCAGCATAGACTTGGTTTCAGTAAAATGAGAGCAGGACAATTACATAGGGGTGGGGATTGGAGTGATGGAGAAAGTACTAAGGGACTTAAAAAAGAGACATACTTGTTCTGAAGAGAAGGAAACCAGAACTTTTCAAAGTCACAGAGGAGAAAAAGCAGCAGCTGTATTCTGCACAGCAGATATATACAGCTGCAAGATGCCTGGAAAGTACGAAAATGATGTAAAGAATGGTTCTGCTAAAAGTGACAATTTTGTCAAAACTGACTGGAGAATGTGGCAAATGTTAATGGTGAAATATGGGGGATGGGTATTAGGAGGTTCACTATACTATTCTCTACTTTTGTGGACCTTTGGAAATGTTTATAATAAAAAATGTTTTAAAAATTGCCTAGCCATCGTATGACCTCAGGAGCAATGGTTATCTTCCTCAGAAAGCTCAACAACTTGCCAGAACTTTCCAGAAGGTCTTAGGAACTTCAGAGACACAATTGCATACAGATACATACACTCTAGAGGACTGCAAAATTCAATGACAGGGAGGCAAAAAAAGTTTCTAGTTGACGAGGATTTGTCCCAAATTTGTTCTAAGGAGTGAGAAACACAAGTGAGCATTAAAATTAGGCTAAGCGTGTCAGGCGTGACAAACGGGGCCAGAAGATGAAAGCGATGAGGACAAGTATTTCAACTAAGCATATGCCTGAAGAACAATATTATAAAACTTACTTCATCTCCAGAACTTCCTCTAAGTGTTTTCTTCTCTCGGCCCGAAGGTTGGTCACATGAGTTTCCTTCTCTGTCAGTGACTGCTGAGTGCAGGACAGCTTCGCCTTCATGGACTCCAGCTCCTGTTTTACCTTCTCCATGGCCATCAGTAACTCCTCCACCTACGATCAATACAGAAAAGACAGAAACTGACCATCTGGGTCAGGTATAGTCAGAGGAGCTGGGCAGTGGGCAACGCCTGGGTCCACAAAATTGAAGACACACCCATCAAAAATTCTGTACTCTCGCAGGATCAGACATAAATGGCAGTGAAAGAAATACATCTCTCATCTTCCCTCCACTATAATTCTTCTCAGTTTAGGTGCAAAAAACCCTCATTTTCTTTTTGACAAATGTAAGGGCATCAGAAGTAACAGTGTGCCAGGAACAATCCCTTCTAAGGAATTTATTTGGAAACAGTCCAGAACCTTCCATGGAAATAACAATATAATGCAGATAAAAATATAAGGAACAAAATCATAATAAATATTTCTAGAACGATTTTAGGAAATAAAAGCCATAAACCTGACTAATACCAGATGCAGAATTAACATAAATGAGTCATTTTTATTCGTTCAAACTAAGATTCTTCTGTTTATACCATTACAAACAATTTTTTGTTAAAGAAACAGCTAGAATTCAATCGGATAATTTCCTGCTCTAAAGCTGGGTAGGTAGAGATTTTCTGAGGAAGGCAGGAAGAAAAGAAAAAATATACATAACCAGATAGAGAAGAGACAGAACGCTTTTAAAAGACCTGTAAAGGACTTCCCTGGTGGCGCCGCCCGCGAGGACCGGGACGGCCGTCCGCGCCGCCCTCCCTCCCTCCCCGGCCGCCGAGGTGAACCGCGGACAGGCCGCTAGCGGGTCTACCGGGCCGGCCGTCCGCGCCGCCCTCCCTCCCTCCCCGGCCGCCGAGGTGAACCGCGGACAGGCCGCTAGCGGGTCTCCCGGGCCGTGCGGGCAGCCCGAGGGCCTCCGGGCGGGAAGCCCACCTGTCCGCGGGCGCCAGGCTCCTCGGGGCGGCCCGCCCCTGGCTCTGCGTGACTGGCTCCCTGAAGCAGCGGCGGAGGCGGCGGCCCACTGTTTGCGCCGCACCGCCTCCTACGGCATGCGGGAGGAGACAGACGCCGCCCGCCCGGCGCCTGCCGTGTGCGCCCGCGCCGGCCCGCAGCCCAGAGCCCCCGCCCTCCAGCTCCCAGCCTCCCGCCCGCCAGCCTCACCTACGGCTCCGCCCTCCCCGGGGGCGCGCTGCCGGGACCCAGCCAGGGCCGTGAGGAGGAGCGGGCGGAGGAGAGCCGAGGGGCCTAGCGCCAGCGACGGGCGGGAAGCTCCAGGCGCCGCCCGACCCCGAGCTGCCGCCACCGCGGCCCTCTCACCCTGCTCAGAGCTGCCGCTGCCGCTGCCGCTGCCGGCCGGGCGCCGCCGCCGCCGCCGCCGCCACCGCCACCGCCACCACCATCACCACCACCACCACCACCATCACCACCACAACCACCACAGCCACAGCTCCGCCCGGGCGCCCGACGTCACCGCGCGCCGCCCCCTGCGCGATTCCCCAGTCCCGCCCCGGGCCGACGTCTGCGCGAGCCCCGCCCCCGCGCGACCGCGCCCGGTCGGCGTCCCGAAGCCTCCGGGGAGTGCGACTCGGGCGCGCGCGGGCCTCGGGCACTTTACGGGTGTTGTCTTTACTGTGATATCTCAGTTAAGTCTAGTGGGGTGTCCCCCCCTTTTTTAAAATTACTAAAGTATGTCATTGTGTTAATTCAACATTAATACTAGAAACAAAAGTGAAAATTCCCATAGCAACAGCTGCTCTTTTTCTATGCTACGTTTATGCTTTTAGAAGTAGTATAAGAGCTGTTAAATGTGCGTTTTGCACATACTGTGTAAAACACATTGATGGAGAAAGAGCAGGGAATGAAGTATTTTGGCTAATCAAATAATAAACAGTGTATTGATTATCAATGTTCAGAGAAATATAATGTAATAAAGTAGATTAAGCATAAAGGTTATGTGGAATATAGTTTACTTCTATGGCTTTTCAAAATGTGAGCCTGGAGGTGCTGATTCACTCATGTATTCATTCAACAGTGATTTATTGAGTATGGTTCTGGGTACTTTTTTTAGCCTTTGGGAACACAGTAGTGAACAAAGCTGACAAAAATTCCCACCTTCATGGAACTTACCTTCTGGACACCTTCTTGGGAAATGAAGAGGAATTCAGCAAAGGAGATTAATAAGAGGTTATTGAGGGAGGAGGAAGACCAGGAGAGTGCGATGTACTAGAAATGAAGGAAAGGAAGTTTTCAAGGAGGAGGGAATGGGCAACTGTGTCATTGTTTAAAGATGTGTCAGACTGTTGGGTAAGAAAGAATTCTGCCTGATTATAATGCCTAATAACAGAGAAATGACTAAATGCTTTTTAGTGTGAGATGAGACAAATGTAAGAATCTTTCAGTTTTTTACTTCCTTTGACTGATTTTTAAAAACATATATATTTCATTCTTAATTCTTTTCAGAACAAAATATGCAACCTGGGAGTTTATACTTGTACTAAGGAGAGGTATGACACTGTTGTTACTAATTATATGTACACTTATTTTTTTAATACATGTATCAAATCAGAAGTTATAAAAGTATACAGGGAAAAAAATAAGTCTCTTCTGTCCCATCCAGTTACTCCTGAAGGCAGACACTGTTTCCAATTTGTTGTTTTTCCTAACCAGTGAAATTTTGTGCAGTAACACGGCATTTAGCTATTTTAAAATTGCATAAATATAACAAGTATTTTATCCCCTATGTATTTTTTTTTGCAGGCTTAATATTTGTTTTTATAATTTAAGTCTAGCTACCTGCAGACCATTTTTTTTTTTAAATAACAGCTTTATTGAGAGACAATACACATACCATACGATTCACCCATTAAAGTGTACAATTAAATTCTTTTGGTACATTCATCACCACGATCAATTTTAGAACATTTTCATCCTCCCAAAAAGAAGCCCCAAACTCATTAGCAGTCATTCCCCTGACCTTTGGTTTTAAAGCTCTCTTTTTTTAAAAAAAATACTTAATTTATTTTTGGCTGCGTTGGGTCCTCGTTTCTGTGCGAGGGCTTTCTCTAGTTGCGGCGAGCGGGGGCCACTCTTCGTTGCGGTGCGCGGGCCTCTCACTATCGCGGCCTCTCTTGTTGCGGAGCACAGGCTCCAGACGCGCAGGCTCAGCAGTTGTGGCTCACGGGCCCAGTTGCTCCGCGGCATGTGGGATCTTCCCAGACCAGGGCTCGAACCTGTGTCCCCTGCATTGGCAGGCAGATACTTAACCACTGCGCCATCAGGGAAGTCCTATATGGGAAATTTTTAAAAATATTTCCTAGAAACCACCAGACTCGTTGGCCAGTGTCACACTGACACTTAGAGTTGTAAAGGAGGATGGGTTTGGGTTTGGGAATGGGCTTATTACAACTGGCCCAGACCTCCACGCTTCATCCCTTAGGGTTAAAAGAGGGGCCCCCCTGCTCCCTAAGATCAAGGGTTCTCCACCCCAGCTGAACAAAATAGCAGTCTCTTAACGGGAAACAAGTGGGGATAGCGGGCAATGAACAATGGGCCACGGCTGCGGGTGATTGTGTCCGTTAGCTTTAAGGCCGCCACACAGGTCCCAGCAGTTTCTAACAGTACATGGGATGCCTATCACCCAGCAACCTTGACTGACTAGCAGTGGCACCCTGGAAATGCTGTGTTGGGAAGTACCTACCAATGAAGTACTTGTAGGACCCCAGGAAAGAAGAGCTGTGCTTTACAGCACCGGCTATGACCCAAATAGCCAAGGAGGTAGCAAGCAGCATGATATCTGTACCGCAGATCTTTTCTTGTAGCTGGAAAGCCCCAGCCTGTGATGGCAATTCCTATTTTCTTCCCTCTGAAGATCAGTCCCAACCGCACTACCCCTGCTTCTGCTTCCTCTGAGTCTGAATGTCATCTGCCCACATTGAGGAGGAAAGGAGGAAGCCCAGGAGAGGCGTAGGCAGGAGGAATCCCACATTCCTCCTGACATCTGATTGAAGCACAGGTAAAGTGAGTCTTATGCTGTCCTTACCGAGTTCTAAGTATGAGGGACTGTACTGCACACGCAACCCCAGAATAAGCACTGGAGATAAACCGACTTGCAAACTTTGTATCTGAAAAATCGCCTCAAATCTGAAATCACCAGTATTTCTACGCCATGTTTAGTGTCTATTTTTACGAACCAGTTTTCGAAAGCACCATCAGCAACAGGTCTAGAGCGTTCCTTTCCAAACCTGAATATTTTTAAGCAAACTTTTCATCTTCCTTAGCTAGATGAGTTCAGGAAAAACATTTCATTGATTAAAAGGGCTGCATTACAAAGGTTTGCCCCAAGACAACACAAGCTCCTCGAGAGCAGGGATTTGGGGCTGGTTTGCTCAGTGTCCCCAGCATCTACCCCAGGTGTCCTTACAGCAAAGCATTCCATAAATATCTGTTGAATTAATGCCATCGCATGACCGGCCTTCTTGTGCTGTATGATGTGAACTGCATGACTTTCCCCCTGAGGATTAAGATATTGATGGAGCATCCTTCAAGATCAATGGCATGCCCTAGATGAAAGATAGGGATGTGTAGGAGGAAACCTTGCCAGCCAAAGCTACCTATCTATTCAGTCTTAAGTGGAAACTCAAAAGACATGCACCACGGGAGCTGGTTGTAGGCCCAAAGTCACAGCTCTCCTTACAAGGAACTGTGTCATGCTAGGAAGTCACTTAACAATCATAGCAGACACGTACATAAGTGTCAGGCCCTATTCCCAGTGCTTTATGTAGATTACCTCACTTAATCTTCACAACAAGGCTATAAAGCAGATTCTGTTACCATCACGTCCCTTTAACCGATGAGCAAACTGGGGCACTGCGTTACATCACTTGCCCAGTGTCACATACAGAGCATCAGAGCCAAAATGTGAACCTGGCAATCCGGCTTAAGTATCCGTGTGAATAACATCTGCATTGTGTGGCCACCTGGGCCTCCCAGGACCTCTGGGATTTCAGTTTCCTCCCTGTCTGGGGGGCGGGTGCAGACAGTGAGGCATGATGGATACATCAGGAGGCTATCAAGCCTTCTCAGCTGCTTGATTGCTTTTTGAAAAGAAATCTTGGCTAGTCAAATTCATAGAAACAATGTAGGATGGTGGTTACCAAGGGCTGGAGGGAGGTGAAAAGGGGGAATTGTTATTGAAAGAGACTAGAGTTGCAGTTTGCAAGAGGAAAAAGTCTGGAGATCTATTTAACACTGAGTATACTTAACACTACTGAGCTGTACACTTAAAAACAGTTAACAAAAGTTTCCAACTTATGTGTTTAACCACAGGAAGGGAGGAAAGGAGGAAAGGACAGAGGAAAGGATGGATGAAGGGACTCTTACCTGGCAGCTCAAGAAGTAAAACAGAGGCGGAACTGCTCAATCAGTGGGAAAAGGAGCCCAAGGTTCCAGCCTCTCGGCTTCTTTCCCCAGATCCTCCCACCAGAACAGCCCCTCGGGGAGATCATCAAAGCAAAGTTTTAAAACCACTAAACAGGACAACTTCTCAATTCTCTTTAAGACAATTTCAAAAGCCGCGGGTCCAATCACACTCTCAAAAGTCTCCAGCTGAAAAGCCCTCCTGGCCCCTCAAGGCCGAATCGGTTCACACTCACCACCATGGTCCTTGAGATTGTCCACATTGTAGCCCCAGTGTAAGTGTCCAAGCTCACAGAGCACCGCCGTGGCCCCCTGTACTCAGAGTTACCCATCACAGCGGTCTCTTGAGCCTCTGTGCGCTGCCTATTTCATCCTTGTTTGTGGAGTGAGAGCTGTGTGCTCACCCGCCGCCCCAGCTCAGAAGGCTGTTTCTACTCCCACCTTAGTTATGGGCGAGGCGCTATATCTATGCCACTGTCACCTGCACAAGGTGCCCAATTCCCCCACCTCGTCTGTTCTGGGGGCTTAACAAGTATCCAGGACTCTCAGATGGAAGGGTGGAGAGGGAATAATTCAGAAGAGACTTAGGCACAGGGGAGCATGATGATACCCCATCCTTCCCTATCCCTCAACCAGGGTGCTGAGCCATGGTTCCTGATCAGGGAGAGAATGAATGCTGGGAAAGCAGCCAACGCCATAACCAACTTGTAGCAATGAGGGCCAGAAAACTGAGACGAAAGTACGTGGGGGCCACTGGCACATACTGTTCAGTTAAAAAAAAGAAAAGAAACCAGGAATGCTAACTAAAGGACAGAACGATTATCATCTTTGACTGTAAACCTCTCTCTGCATCATCCTTGGGTCCTAAAGCGACCTATTTCCATCACACGCACGTTCCACCAGCAGCCGAAACTCACCTCAGCACCCATGTTATATTCTGACCCAGTTTACATGGAGCTGACTGAAAGGCAAAGAATAAGAAAATGAGGCATTTGAAAGGGAAATCCATGCTTCCTAGTTTAGAGCTGCACAAACTCCTTTGCCCACCACAGGAAGGGATTAGGCTACTCAATCCGAGTAACCCATTTCTCTTTCTTTGGGAACATGGTGATTCTATTCAGAGGGCATAAATAAGATAAAGGACCCACGCATACTAGATTTTTCATTTGGCAAGCAGAATAAAAATCTGAACCTATACCTGTTGGAAAGTAATCAATTTTTCATAGACTTATTATAGGCTTCACAAAATCTACTGCACACATATTTTTAAAAGTAAGAAAGTGGCTTTTTAATGATACTTAAAATACATGGCATGGCAAGAATTATTTAAAATGTGTTTCTGAGGCCTGAAGTTTGGTACTGCCTGCTAAAATATAGATGATTTGGATAAGGCTGTCTTCTCGGGATAAACGTGAGACCTAAGCGCATCTTATCATAAAACTAATAGGAAGGTTGGTATTCAGGCAGTTACGTAATTGGTATAAATCCTCCCAAGATATTAGATCCCCTGAACTCGCAACAGTTAGTGGTTGTTCATTGGCCTGTGTGCATTAAATAACTCCCCTTAACCCAGAGGTCAGCAATCCACTGTTCACATAAAGTCAACACAAAGCAGAGCAAGAGGAAGCAGAGCTTCCAATAGATATATGACCACGACTCACCCAACAAGTGTTTTCCGAGCAGCACGCCAGGCCTGGGAAAGTGGACACGTGATCCACGGGGTCTGGATGCCCAGTCTCGATCCAAGCAGATTGGCTCCGTTTTTATGAACCATCGGCTTGATTGTCCACATTGGTGGGCATGCTTTTCGCAGGAACACATTTCTGTTCTAAGCGGAAGGCTATGCGCCTACACCTGTGACCAGCCCTGTATGAGGAGTGTACGTGCGTGTGTGCGTGTGTATGCGTGACTGAATGAATGAAAGATTTTTAAAATGTCTACATAAAGCAGATCTAATATACGAACATCTTCATTTACAAAAAGGCTTTCATTTTTTTATCACGCAGCAAGTCACTGAAATATTACACTATTTTGTGTCCAGCAACTCCCTTCAAGGAGCTATGAAAACATGAAGCATCACTGATGTCAGAAGTCACAGTCTAGCCGAGAAGACAAGTGACAGACCCGAAACAGAGACCACAGCAAATGTCTGACACCAAGTGTAAAAGCTTCAGGAGTTCACAAAATCCAAAGTCACTAAAAGCCCAAGTTGCTGAGAGGACTTGGAGCAGTGGGCGTTAAGAAGGGCAGCAAAGATGGTAGGCTTTAGATTACCAAAGGGACGGAGGTGGCGTTTCACGGAGGTACAAAAAGCAGAAGCAATGACTTAGAAGCAAAAAGAAGCCTTCTGTTTGCTGATAGCAGTGACAGCACCTGCCCTGATCAGAGCCACAGGAGACAGGGCTCATTATAGGGTGGGGACTCGTTATGAAGGGGTAACAAGCTGCCCAGAGAAGTTCATTTGTTACATTAGGGAGTCATTTTAGGATCCTGAATGGGAACAACCGGGTGTTCCTTCCGTATGGTGAGAACTCACCCCAGGATTCCTTTCAAGAGCACGCTCCCCTTGACATTGAGTTAATGATTTCATTTGCACTCAGCTTTCCAATATCCCACCTCAGTGGTTCCCAACTTACGGACCACAGAGTTATGGCAGAGGTCCCTGAAGGCAGATAAGCACTGCCCAGAAACGACTTGCTCCTGGCATATTGCCGCTGTCTCCTTCTAATATCTGTAGATACCATGTGAGCCATAAAACGCAAATTCACTCCAAAGCCACAGTCACCTGAGTTGCCCCAGGCGCCAGCCTATGGCTGCACATGGAGTCACTGTAACAGTAGCCCAGATGTCACTAGCTCCCACCTCCCTGCTGTTCATGCAGGACTTCAGCCTCCAGTAAAGTGCCCCTCAAGCATTCCTAGGAGTTCCCAGGGATTTGGTGCCTGAGCCTGCGAACAAGGCCGTCGTCCTCTCAGCGGCCACTGGGCGGCGATGGGTCCACACAGCTCCCTCTCCTGCGCCTTCAAGCACCCCGAGGCCTCCGCAGGCCAAACTGCAGGATGGTCCATATGGAGTAGGGGAAACATCTCATTCCTCCTGGGAGCTACCATTCCCAAAGCAGTCACACTGGTGCCATACACGATAGCTTACCAAGGGTATTTTAGAAAAACAACTCTGACAGTTGTTACTTACAGCCCTCAAGCTGTGAGTGAAAACTGTATGTGAAGGTGAATCTAGCGGAGGTTGGACAGGAAGAAAAATACCAGGGACAGAGCCCATGCCGTGCTCACAATCAACCTTCCCATAATGTGCTATCAAAATGCACATCATCCTGTTTGACCCAGCAAATTAAACTTCTAAGCACACAAGGAAGTGAAAAGTGTAGGAGGATTTTCAACGCAGATTATTTGCAAGAGTGAAAAAGGAGAAACACACGTCTCCTAGTACAGAAGGGGTTAAATTATGACACACTGGCAGGGTAGAATACAGGCAGCTGTTAAAAACGATGACATCAGCTTGGAAGTACCACTGGAGAGCTCTGCGATGCATCGATGCATCGTTAAGTGACACAATGCCAGTTAGAACAGCGCTCCACAGCCTGTTAGGAGGCGGGGTGAGCGGCGGGCAGGCCAGCGAAGCTTCATCTGCCGCTCCCCATCGCTTGCACGACTGCCTGAGCCCCCCGCCCCCTCCCCCGTGGAACCATTCTCTTCCAGGAAACCGGTCCCTGCTGCCGAACAGGTGGGGGACCGCTGAGTTAGAAGACATTAGGGACAGCGTGATCGCATTTCAAAAGTGTGGAGGAGGGGCCGGGAAGAGGTGCATATGGATATTATATGTCAGGAACAAAACCTATGGAGCTACTGACAACCTTTCTCCCTCACACCCATGCCTGAAGGGGAGTCTTTTTTTACCACCCAGATCCTTTATGGAACTGATCTGGGAGACAGTAAGAGAGATAAAGAGTCCTCAAATGGCCAGATTAGTCTTCATGAGAGGAGATGAAAGAGGAAGTAGTGGATGAGAGAGGCAGGCAGCCAGCCAGCCAGCCAACCAGGAGATGGAAGAAAAGAAGTACCTGGAGTTTTTAAAGACGGGGGAGGTGGAGGTCCTGGAGCAGCTACTGAAGACTTGGTGTACGGGAGAGAAAGCTGGGTGATGTAGGTTCAACATGTTTGGCCGTGTCATGTGCTGTGTGACCCCTCCACACAGTCTACAAATACACCCATGACAAAGATCTAGAACACGCATGAGGTTTTGAGATCAGATTGGTGTTTCTTCCCCATGTTTCTGTGCTGCCCACGAGGTGAGAACAAAAGCTAGTTTAAGGTTGTACATGTATGAAAAACGCCAGGAAAGACACCCCAGAAACTGTCCCAGCGGTAACATCTGTCAAGGTTAATTAGGTACTGGTGGACTTTGTTACAACAAAAGTGTATATCACATGTATAATTTTCATGGGCATGTATTTTACTTTCACTCAGGACAGGGGTTTGGGTGAGGCAAGCAGGGTGACTACAGTGCAAAATTGAAGGAGACACTGACTCTCAGCGTCTTGCTGGTTCAGAGCCGCATGTAAACACCCCCGTGAGGGAGTGCCTCCTTCACTTAGCGCCCTACCCACCCTGCTTGCCTCACCCCATCCTGGCTCTGCTTGCCTTGTTAATCACAGTTCTGAATCTCATTGAAATTCAAACTGGGATGCTATCTGCCACACACACTGCATCCAGAGTACATTGCCATTCTGAAAGCACTTTCGTATATGTAGTTCACTTTCTCTTCATGACAATCTCAAAGGCAAATGAGACTAGTATTATAATTCCCATTCTACAGATGGAGACCAGAAAGGTTAAAAGACCTGTCCAAGATCACACTGCTAAGTGACAGCAAACTCAGTTCAGCTGAGTTTGATTACCATCCCCAAGTATTTCCATGACCCCACCCACATACAAAACAAACAAAAATTATCACTCATACCTATCAGGAAAACAATGAATCTCTGAAGTGAACCTAGCCCAGATATTCATGTCTCCCGTCAAATAAGGCCCGGCAGCCCCCACTTGCCCCCTTGGAAACCACGGAGGCAAAGCCCACAGAAGATGTAGGCAGCCTCTAGCCAAGACGGCGCCCCATGAGGAGCAGCCCCTCTGGATTCTCGAGTAGCAGCAGGTTTTCAGGACGAGCAGCAGGCCTTCACGAGGGCCTACAGGCAGGTCCGCGGCTGCTGGCTGGCACCAGGTGTGAGCCATGGGAACTCTGGGAGCTGGGCGGGGGGGTGTGTGTGGGGAGCATCTGCACAGGAGGCATGAGCCTAAGAGAATCTCTCAGCATTGGACATTCCACAAGGCGTACATGCAGCTACTGGTGGTCGGCACTTCCGGGTTTTCCCCTTGAGGTGAGCGGAAAGGAATAACACGGCACCACTAGCCACCAGCCTGGAGCTCAACCAGCCGGCCTGGCAGCCTAGAAATCTGCTTAAGGAGTTAATCCAGGCAGACCCTGAACTACCCTGTTCATCCAGCTGTGTTTCAGGGCACAGCACGATTCCAACACTGCATGTAATAAAAATGAAGAATACCCCTCCCCCTGCCCTCTGCAGATTCGTTTTTCTCGGGTCTCACTGGTACTTTCGTTTAAAACTAAGTTTAAAAATAAAGAAATCAGCAAACCACACTCATTTGCCAAGTGTGCTTTTTTTCCTTCCTTCACAAACCTAAATCATACCTGGCAGAATTCATGCTGTTCTTGTTTACCTCTTCCTCTAAGAATATGAATCCATTTCCCTCTAGCCTGGGTTTTAGGTACATTGTTTAGCCAAGCCTTTACCTCCCTCTTCTCTTAAAAAGAGGAAAACATACAGCAAACTCAAGTTCTATATTTGTGAAAATGTTAAGAGGAAACTACCCTAGGATGTTTACACAAGCTGTGTAAAGTGGCTTTAAAGAGGCTCTAGTATTCCAGTATTACCCATACTACATTCGAATTAATACTTCCCAGAAAAAGTAAACTTTAAATAAGATCCAATCAGGATCAACTGCACACCCACCTGAGTAGCTGAACAAAATCAATGGAGCAATTCTTTGGTCATCGGACTAAAAGATTCAAGATTGACTTTTTCCCCCTTTTAGTAAAATATGAAACTCCCTGGTAACCTGAAGTATTATTGGGTCCTGTATCTTGCAAGGATTTATGCGCAATTTATCTAAAAACTGACTTTCAACAGCTACACGAATGGCTGAAATTGCTTGATCTCGTCAGGCAAAGAGTTTTTAAAAACATTAACCTCAGAAACAGAATATATATATATATATGTCTGTCTCGTGCTAAGTACCAGAGTTTTCAATCATGAAATTAAATATTCCTTTGCAAACTCAGCTATATCCTAAAACAGCCAATGATAACCTCTTGCAATACTCAGCATTCTGTGGAGAATTGAGTTTCTAAAGGGCCGTATACTGTCCTGAACATAACGGGAGATTCCTTTAAGGGAGTTTTTCCTTCTGAGGAAAACAGTTGTACACCGTGGACTACTGAAAAGCCCCGCTGGGCCTGTCTTATTTATGAGATGTTTCCACAGCGGGGTCTTCTGTGTTTACATGGCGCTGCTCCTCTTAGTGAGGGTGACCACTACCGAGCCTTGGATTAGGCTCTCAGCGTATATACACACACTGCCAACCGGGCACCATGACCCTCACTTCTCAGCGGAGGAAACAGTGTTAAAAGGAACTTACCTGAGGTGGCGAAGCTCGGGGAGAAGCGGAGCTGGGATGCAGTCCCAGCAGTGAAACCGCGAGGCCTGTGCTCTCCAAGGCAAACTCCGCCCAACCCCCCACCCCCACTGCCTCTTTGAAAACCTCCTCCTTACCTGGTAGGCAGGCACACCTGAGACCAGTAGTTCCCTGGGGATAAGAATCACCCGGGAAGCTTGTTCACTCTACCTTCCCAAAGCCCCTTCCCTGGAGATTCTGACTCAGGGGTTCCAAGCTGGACCCAGAAATTGTCTTTTGAACAAATGATCCAGGTGATTCTTACCATCAGAGGACTCTGGGAACGGTCTTAGATCAGGGGTGGCCGGGGCCAGGGAGTATCTTTGGCTTTGTGGGCCATTAGGTCTCTGTCACAACTACTCGACGCAAAAGGAGCCAGAGAAAATTCATGAATGAACTGGTCTGGCTGTGGTCCAATCACTTATTTACAAAAACAGGCGGCTGGCTACAGTTTGCTGACCCTTCTCTTAGACCATTCATCATACCATTAAAAAAGAGACATTAATGCCTGCTATTTGTCACCTCACTAAGGCTATGTCTCAATCAGGCAATTGACCCAATGAAAATCCTCCCAACACCATGAAACATCACTCTCATCAAGAGGATAAAGTCAAGGTTGTGTCTGCCCTCCCTCAAGCAAGAACAGATGGAATTTACATGAGAGGATGCAGTCTAAGCCAGAGAGTAGAAGCACACTGTATTTTAATGTACAAGACGCACTGTATTTTAAAGGACAAGCACACTGTATTTTAAAGGACAAGAATGAGGTGGGAACTATAAGATGCTGGTGGAGATCGTGGCGGGTTTTCTTTATGCAGTGGATTTTCTACGGCCCCCAAAACTCTTCCTGCATCCTGGGAATTACTAGCTCAGACCACCATATCATTTTTCCCGGTACCTATTGTTATATTCTTTTTTTTACTCCCTCATGAGGATGATTGATGCTCAGCTGAATTCAGAGGAGCGTTTGATTTGCCTGCCATCCTCTGGGAATACCCCTGCTAAATGCAGGAAAAGTCACTCAACATCAAAGATCATTCAGCCACGGATGTGAGAGCTACTGTCACCTTATAAAGCTTACAATAGCCAGCGTCCTCTTACAATTTTCCCCAGCGCAAGCTACAGAGGTGGGGAGGGTTGGAGGGAGCACGGGTTAATACAGTGGAATTTCCTTTGGCACCAGCTCCAAGCAGTCTTTTAACAGAGATGTTTAATTGATCTTTATTGAGCAGAACCTTCCCTTCTGCTTATAAAAGAAATGATCACTTTTCCCTCGGGTTCCATCTGGAGAAGTTAATAGCCCCAGTTTTCTCTTACAGCAGAGATACTTAATGACTGGGAGACTATCATAAGTAGAGTTTATTGTCCAAAATACAAACCCAGTTCTAATCAACCTGCACAGTGAGATTGCCTTGCTTGTATCTGTTGATACCTGGAGGAGCTTTTCCCAACTGACGAGCGCATTGTTCTTTCCACTCAGGCTCTGCTGTCCAGTTAACAAATTGGATAGCGAGGTAATCTATAGGCCTTTGCCAAAGACTGCTGAGGATGCCCTAATGTGTATCAATTTGATCCTCACATGCAGTAGCTCCCAGATGAGGCCCGAGAGCGGAGCCATAATCATTTGCGTACACGGTGCAGGAATATTTTGCAGGTGTGAATACGATCATTGCAATACTTCCAGGATACAGAGACACTTCCGGGATTCAGTACAAAGACAGCCGTTACTGCTTGGCAGCTATGAAGAGTGATGGAAAAACAAACAAACAAAAGTAATACTTACAGAGTTCCTTTAGCTCTTTTATAAAGGGCTTTATTGATACTAGCGTTACTTTTTGAAATAACTTCCAAACACAACAAGCAGGTATTAATATTTCCGTTTTAGAGCTAGGAAATTTTGTATTAAATGTTCTGACTGCTGTGCTCCTTGAGGACTAGATTTAGCAGTAAACTAGAGGCTAGGACTTGCTGCTACAGTAAACTCTTACTATTTGGGAATTTGTTCTAGAGATACAAATTTCCTGGGTCTTTTTCTTTGTCCTCTCCTCCTTCTGGCTGCCGGCTTTCCCCACCTGCCACCTGCCACGCCCTCCCCAGCCCTCCAAGTTGCCATCCTGGCATGGCAGGCACCGTGACCATGATTTCTGAACCACATTTTGGAACCTGTAGTATGAAAAATACCAGTGTTCTTAGGTGGACAAGAGGACAGAATTTTTGAAACCATGATTGTCCACAAAAATCGGAGATATGTGATCACTCTTATAGTGTCGCTCTAGCATATTCTCCAATGACGAGCAAAGGAAGGTGTGGAAGGGAAGCACCTACCATTTACTGACACCGTTAATAGGAATATACTCAAGGCAGGTGTAAGGCCCGGGCCTGAGGTCTTCCCGGGAATGTGAGAGGGAAGGAGGAGGGAGGCTTTATACCTGAGATATTGGATTCCTTTTTTCCCCCCATTTTACTGAGATATAATTGTCATATAATTTTATATTAATTTCAGGTGTACAACATAGTAATTTGATATGTGTATAAACTGCAAAATAATTTCCACAATAAGTTTAGTTAACATTTACCGCCTCACATAGTTACAATTTTTTTCTTGTGATGAGAACTTTTAAGATCTATACTCTTAGCAACTTTCAAATTAAAAAACAGTATTGTTCGGTGCTTTGTGTCCACCTAGAGGGGTGGGATAGGGAGGGTGGGAGGGAGATGCAAGAGGGAGGAGATATGGGGATATAGGTATATGTATAGCTGATTCACTTTGTTATACAGCAGAAACTAACACACCATTGGTAAAGCAATTATACTCCAATAAAGATGTTTAAAAAAAAAAGAAAACAGTATTTTTAACTATAGTCATCACGCTGTACATTACATCCCCAGGAGTTGTTTCTCTTATAACTGCAAGTTTGTACCTTTTGACCACCTTTCCCATCCCCCCTACTCCCACCTCTGGCAACCACTAAACTGTTCTCTGTTTCTATGAGCTCAGTTTTCTTCGATTTGTATACGTGAGATCATACAGTATTTGTCTTTTCTAATTTCACTTAGAGTAATGGCCTCAAGGTCTGTCCTGGCTTTTTTTTGCATCTGGTATCACAGTTAAACATGGTTAGAACCATGTTGGTGTTGTTACCAGGTCCTTGTCAGGTGTCATGGGCTGAGTTGTGTCCACCACGGAATTCACAGGATGAAGCCCTAAACCCCAGTACCTCAGCATGTGACTGTATTGGGAGATCAGGCCTTTAAAGAGTAATTAAGTTAAAATGAGGCCATTAGGGTGGATCCCAGTCCAATCTGACTGGTGTCCTTATAAGGAATGCAGATTAGACACACAGAGAGACACCAGGCCTGCCCAGAGGGTGAAAGCCCTGTGAGGACACAGGGAGAAGGCGGCGCTCTGCAAGCCAAGGAGAGAGGCTGGAGCAGGCTCTTCCCTCAGGAGTCTCAGAGGAAACCAACCCTGCTGACAACTTGACCTTGGACTTCCAGCCTCCAGAACGGTGAGAAATAAATTTCTGTGGTTTAAGCTACCCAGACTGTGGTGTTTTGTTATGACAGCCCTAGCAAACTCATACAGATACCAAAAATTAACGTGGAATGAGGCCTGGAACACCTACCGCTTACACGTTGTTTGCTACATGCCAAATACATGCCAAATACTAACTCGATCCTCACCATGGCCCTATGAAGTGGGCACTATTGTTCTCACCCCCATCTTACAGACAAGAAAACTGAGGCACAGAGATGTTCAGTGAATTGCCTAAGGCCATACATCTGACATGTGGAAAAGCTGGAATTTGAACCCAGTCACCAGTCTCAGAGTTCACTGTTTTGTCTCAATTTTCTACCTGTTATCCCCCAACTGATCATCCCCAAACCTTCCAAAACTGGTTCAGGAGGCAGCGTGGAAAGCAAACCTGAGGATACTGTGCCCCACTCTTGAGAGGCAACGACTCACAACCTGGGAAGCTTAGGAGGGACAAGGAAAGCTGGTTCATCTCAGAGGCCCATGGATGGAAGGAAGAGACACCTGGGCCTGGTGAACCGAGGGCCTGGAGGCAGGAAGGCTTTTCCCATGTTGGCTGTCACCCTGATCCACAGCTCTGCCATCAGGTAGCCTTGGGTTCCTCCAGGCACACTGGCCCTATGAGTACATGATGTACTACAGGCTGCTGGAGCATACTGGATGTAGAGTCAGAAATGGTTCACTCCCTCTCCAGCACTCATTTCTCCAGAACAAGCAGGGAAAAGATACCAGAGACAGGGAGGTTCACCTTCATCCTCTAGACCCGGGTTTCTCAGCCCCGGCTCTCGTGACATTTTGAGCTAGGCAATGTGTGACTTTGTTTCTTTGTTGTGTGTGACTGCCATGTGCGCTGTAGGATGTTTAGCAGCATCCCTGTCCTTACCTACTAGATGCCAGTAACACATCAGCTACTTGTGACAACCAAAAGTGTCTCCAGATATTGCCAAATATCCCCGAGGGGACAAAATCACCCCCACTGAGAAGCACTTCTCTAAGAGAAACAGAAAAAGGTACTTCCTCAAGACACCATTTCCATCTGTCAGAAGGCTGTCGTAATAATATATGCAAACATTCTACATTTATGGTGTTGTACAGTGCACAACCTGCCCAACTGCCCATGGTCATCCACCTCCTCCCTCCCTCTCCTCAAGCTTCACAGGAAAATGAGGCTAATCTGCCCTACACTTTATCGTTCCATTCTACTTTCCCATATTTCTGAGATACCATAAGGAACCCGAGGGCTTCCTGGTCTAAACTTGGGGTTCAGTTCGGGATTGACCTTTCTCCACCCTGAGGTAAGGATTAAGAAAATAAAACCTGTGCTGATCCTTCTGATTTTCTAGTTCAGCCATTAATGTGACAGGCATGAGGTGCTGATAAAGTGGCCAATTTATTCAATCCCTTTAATGGAGAGAAAAAGTTTAAACTTTTATTGGTTTAGCTTGCCCCAAAAGCAACTATCAAATGTTGGCAGGATACAACGAAGGCTTACCTTGTTAACATAGTTAAGTCTCTCTCTCTCTCAGAACTAGCCCATTTAGCTCCAGGTTCCTTAGCGCACCCGACGCACTTACACAGCATTTAAGAGCTTTACACAACTGGAAGGTCACATCTTTATTTCTTATCGCAGGAACACGACTTCTGTAAACTTTATTTCTGTCACAACCTAAAGCAAAATTATTGTAAAATGAGTGATTTAAACCGTACATTTTATCATCATTAAAAAGCACCTTAAAGGAAAAAAAAAAAAGCATCTGCTCTGTGCTAAGGATAAGAAACGACTCCTGCCCTTAAAGCCTGCATTAAGGAGGGACGTGAAAATTGGAATCACATGAGATAAAGAAGCATAACCTTTATGCACAGAGGTTCCTTGGAGGCAAAATGTTATATCTAAGTGACAGCTTCATGATAACCCTGAAGCAGAATCTAAAAAGCTGAGGCTATGCAGAGGTGGAGTAGGAGGTGCATTAACTGCACAGGGAGCACCTGTGCAAAGACACTCAAGCCTGACACCTGCTGGGCACTGTAAATACTGCAGGTGGGGATGACTAAAGGCCAGGGGTCCAAGTGTGAGAACAGACAGAAAGGAAAATAGACATGTTGGCGGAAGCAAGCCTGGGAGACAGCGTGGCTTGTATCCCACAGGTGATGAGGCCTGGGGTTACCACTGGCTAAGTAAGGGTGCCTCCGCTGATTAGAAAAAGGTGCCCCGCTGCTGAAGGACCAATTAGATAAAGGGAGTGATCCCCAAAAGCTCCCCTTCCTCAGGGCCAAAGAGCCCCAGGAGGCTTGGCCGAGCACAGTTCAGACTACACGCCTCTGTGCAGAGCACACGCTGGGCGGCTAGTATGCACTAACTCTGTGTGGGCAAGCCATTAGCAGCATTATTTTAAGCGTATCTTTCTATGTTAGAAGATCACTCAACCCGAGTAGGCAGATGAACTTAGAGGAACTGAGCCCAGGGGCCGCGAAACCACCCGGGAGCTTCTGCCATAGTCCGGGCAAAATGTAATATGGATGAAGAAGCAAATTGAGGAGGAGGCCAAAATCTACGAGCTAGACCCACTGGATTGAAGACATAAAGTTCACTGAAGGAACTCTGAAGAGAACGGGCTCTGCAATAAACTTTTCTTACATTCAATGTAAAATATTAGGCAAAATTAAGTACAGTGGCCTTTAAGGTCCTTTCAGCTCTAATTTCTTTTGATTTCTAACTTATTACTCTGGTTAAGTAAAGTCCCTTCAGAGGTACAGAACAGTTCCTACACCTGCAATGGATGCAAAGAATAATCTGACTTCTCTTCACCAGGGGATGAGTTGAACTGTCCTTGCAGAAGAGATAACAGATGGTGTGAACCCCAGATCCTAGAAAAAGGCCAGGCACACGATAAGTATTCAGCTTTTTGAAAACAAATGAACAATCATTTCCTCTCCTAGATCTTCACACCCTTCCTCTGCTGGCTACTTTCTTTCAGCTTATAAACATCCTCAAGTATACCCACTTAAAAAACTCTCAGACCTATGATTCTTTGGATCTTCTTGTGGGTAACTTAAGTCTCTCCCATGCCTTCAAACTCTTAGAGGAAAACATAGGCAGAACACTCTATGACATAAATCACAGCAAGATCCTTTTTGACCCACCTCCTAGAGAAATGGAAATAAAAACACAAATAAACAAATGGGACCTAATGAAACTTAAAAGCTTTTGCACAGCAAAGGAAACCATAAACAAGACCAAAAGACAACCCTCAGAATGGGAGAAAATATTTGCAAATGAAGCAACTGACAAAGGATTAATCTCCAAGATTTACAAGCAGCTCATGCAGCTTAATAACAAAAAAACAAACAACCCAATCCAAAGATGGGCAGAAGACCTAAACAGACATTTCTCCAAAGAAGATATACAGATTGCCAACAGACACATGAAAGAATGCTCAACATCATTAATCATTAGAGAAATGCAAATCAAAACTACAATGAGATATCACCTCACACCAGTCAGAATGGCCATCATGAAAATATCTAGAAACAATAAATGCTGGAGAGGATGTGGAGAAAAGGGAACCCTCTTGCACTGTTGGTGGGAATGTAAATTAATACAGCCACTATGGAGAACAGTATGGAGGTTCCTTAAAAAACTAAAAATAGAACTACCATACGACCCAGCAATCCCACTACTGGACATATACCCTGAGAAAACCATAATTCAAAAAGAGTCATGTACCAAAATGTTCATTGCAGCTCTATTTACAATAGGCAGGACATGGAAGCAACCTAAGTGTCCATCATCGGATGAATGGATAAAGAAGATGTGGCATATATATACAATGGAATATTACTCAGCCATAAAAAGAAATGAAATGGAGGTATTTGTAGTGAGGTGGATGGAGTTAGAGTCTGTCATACAGAGTGAAGTAAGTCAGAAAGAGAAAAACAAATACAGTATGCTAACACATATATATGGAATCTAAGGGGAAAAAAAAGGTCATGAAGAACCTAGTGGCAAGACGGGAATAAAGACACAGACCTACTAGAGAATGGACTTGAGGCTATGGGGAGAGGGAAGGGTAAGATGTGACAGGGTGAGAGAGTGGCATGGACATATATACACTACCAAATGTAAAACAGATAGCTACTGGGAAGCAGCCGCATAGCACAGGGAGATCAGCTCGGTGCTTTGTGAACACCTAGAGGCGGGGGATAGGGAGGGTGGGAGGGAGGGAGATACAAGAGGGAAGAGATATGGGAACATATGTATATGTATAACTGATTCACTTTGTTATAAAGCAGAAACTAACACACCATTGTAAAGCAATTATACTTCAATAAAGATGTTTAAAAAAAAAAATGTTGACCCTGATTTATCTAAGTAGTGGCAGTTCATTTAAATTTTATGTTTTTCTTTGTAGTTTTTCCCCTTTTTCCCCAACATCTTGGAATAAGAAGTTTCACAGTGAAAAAAAAAGTTGTTGCTAAAAATCAGGTTAACTAAAATGCCTATTTGTGCTACTGTGAGTCATTTAAATTCATCAGTACTCTTAGAAAACTTTTAATAACAAGAGATATGTGTTCCAGGAGGACAGTTACCATTAGAATATTTATCTCATTTGGAGAAGATCATCCAATAGAAATCCCCTCAACCTTACTGAAATAAATGCACTAGAACAGTTTAGTCACTAAAAGACATGCCTTGAAAACATTAAAGCATTTACAACTTCAACTGCTGCAGTTGAATATAATTCCAAAGATACTCAAATTTTAGAAATGTAAGGCTGGCATGATATCACCTGACCAGAGTAAAAACAATGGTTTCCTCCTTGGCTCTTGCATCAGATGTCAATTCCCACCCTTGCCCCACTTCCACCTGCTCTATTTTTTAATCACACTGGTGGATCTCAAAATATTTCCCTATGAAAATAAAAGGTATAGAAAATTATCGCTGGTTTTTGATACGATAATTTAATAGGGCTATCTGGATTAGGCTGAAGATGATCTTAAAATAAAGAAAAAATATTGCTAGGTAAATTAAAGGAGAAAACTAGGAGATATGATTAAATTACTGAGGGATTATTTTAAAGTCTTTAAGACACTGGAGGAAAACAGATGAAGTTTTCCAATTAATTATATCTATTCATTAGCACAGGTTCGGCATTACTTCAAATTTCTGTTGGGAAAGCAGCTCCAGTTGCTATATACAATACAAAAAAACATTTAAAAAGCATCTTAGTCACACTGACCTCTTCTTGATTAGTCCTAATATAGCAGATTTTAATATGTGCAAAGTCTTCCCAATAAAATGGGTAAGTTGTGATGTATTAAAAGGAATACAATGCATCTTTTTCTAAAACAAGAAAACTAATTATACATATGTGTATATATACACACCCACATATATATATTAAATTATACACACACATACACCATACACACAAGCAGAGAACCCCAAATTAGATAGAACTGGCCAATAAAGTAGATTATATCTCCCTGGAAGTCACAGAAATGCAAAATAAGACAATGCTATTAATTAAGTAGAAAACTGGAACACAAAATTACATATAAAATTATATAATTATATGTTAAGTTTTGTGTGCATTTGCGCGTGTCAAAAACCAAATGAAACATACTAACATATTAACTGGTTGGTGTTACGGATGTTTAGAGATTAATGTTTTTTCATTTGAAAATTTCCTCATAGAAAATGGTCGTGTATTATTGACTGTGTATTATTTTTATAAGAAGAACTTACTTCGAATTTCTAAAAAGGAGTAACAGATATATGCTTGCATAAAATGTCAACAGAGTCTATTCTAATTCTGAAACAAGTTGAAAAAATATTTTCTCAAGACATTCGGCAAGTATCAGCTAAAATTAAATAGACAAGTCATCTAACTTTGTGTTCAGCTTGGCTTTCTTCATCTTCTGTAATAACCACATTTGTGGAACAAATTCCTATCAAAGGTTCAGACCTAAACAAAAACTACTGAGTAAAAAACACATCTGTTTTGGCTTTTTCTCCGAATAGTTCCCAGTACTTGTTAAAATTGAGATCTTTATATTAAACTACACGCACAAATAAACCCTACCAGGACCAAATGTTACAAAATACAGCATGAGGCAAAGCAAATATATTTCACGACAGTGAACTAGGTACCTTCAGGAACAACTTCATTTCTTTTAAGCCATCGCGAGAAAACTGCCAATAAAATCATGTCCAGCTTTTTATTCTACAATGTTTTGAATTTCCCTAAAAACATCAAAATATTTCCTATTTCCTCAGTTAATAACCATTTCTAGATTCTGACATGGCACTTTATGTGGGCAGTAAAGAAATATTAAAGCAAGCGGAAGAGTGATTAAAAGCAGTGACTAATGTCGGAGAGAGCTGGGTCTGAATCTTCAGTCCTGACTCCTAATTTTATGGTCATTAGAAATTCCTTAACTCCCCCTGAACATTACCTTTCTCACACATAAAATGACAGTAGTAATATTACACCATAGAATTGGAAGGTTAAGTCAGATCACATATATATAACTCTTAAATTACTATATTAATTATATTAAGCAAGCAAAGCTATGCTAACTAAAAGAAAACAGCCAATGGTATTGATTCCCAAGGAAATGGAGGGAAGTAATGAAGGAATCCTTCAGCCTTTGAATAATAGTCAAGTTTTTCTGTTTGTTTGACCTATTTCCATCTGAATAAGTCAAAGGCGAAAAAGAAATCAATCATGAAGTCCAGTCTGGAGATAATTCAAGAAATCAAGAGATTATATTACAACTAAGTCATGCAACTCAGGTGGAATCAGTAAACAGATTTTAAAACAAACTGGGTCTGGGTAATAAGTAGGAAAACAATACTGTTGCATAGGTCTCTTGGGTCTTTGCTGAGGTCCACAAATTCTCACAACTTCCGGTGACTAAACAAGTGCCTATCACTTCCCTAAGGAATGGGAAATAAAAGCAATAGGAATAATTAAACTTGGTCCATGACCAAAGGTAGAGTAACAATCTCTAGAAAAGAAGCTTACTGGTCAATACTCTTCAACCTCAAATTTGATTTCTCACTGAGATACCAAGAAAAGTGTTTGAGTTTGGCAATCCCAAGAAACTGACATTTTCAAGTCAATTATGATACAGTTTGGACCTTACCAAGTTTCTAAATGTACATGTTGTAAAAAAAAAAAAAAAAAAAAAAAAAAGGCATACCACCGAAATAGATGTGGGTAGTGGCAAATCGCTATGTTAGAACACTGAACCTGATTCAATTTCAGCCAGATACGTTATATTCTGCTCAAATTCAGCCTGTCTCAGATATTTACTGAGAATAACATTAAATTAACACCAGGTTGGGGGTGAAGGGTTTAGCCTTACTGACCCATACAATAACTGGTCTTGAGAACACTAGGAACACTGTTGATTCTGTACCCCTTATACTCATTGAAAGAAACCAACATTTCCAGGGAAGTCAAGACCAATTTGTCTTGCCAGATGCTTAGAACAAGGAATTACAAAAGGACAGTTTAGAATATACTCCACCTTCCTGGGTCATGTGTTGCTGTCATCAAAGGAAAAACTCATTTTTTCCTCTTTTGGAGGAGAGGGGGTGAACAGGTGGTGGTTGTTTACCTGAATACAGAATAGACTAGTATGAATAAAATAGAATGAAAAGATGGTTGAGAAAATACATAAATAGAAAAGTCTGAGCTGGAAGTTTCTGGTCCCTTTCTTTCCGGTCAGCCTGTACTTTGGTCCTAATGTATATGACAGTGTCCCAAAATGCTTAGTCTACATTCATCAGGATTATGTGCATGTTGCATCTAGAGCACTTAGAGCAAAATTTTTCTTCAAAGAATTTTACCTTTAGGTTGAAAAGAAATATGTTCCTTGTAACATGGTATAGAAAAATATTCCACAAATGGGACTTCCCTGGTGGTGCAGTGGTTAAGAATCCACCTGCCAATGCAGGGGACACGGGTTCGAGCCCTGGTCCAGGAAGATCCCACATGCTGTGGAGCAACTAAGGTCGTGCACCACAACTACTGAGCCTGCGTTCTAGAGCCCACGAGCCACAACTACCGAGCCCAGGTGCCACAACTACTGAAGCCCATGCGCCTAGAGCCCGTGCTCCACAACAAGAGAAGCCACCGCAGTGAGAAGTCCGTGCATCACAAGGAAGAGTAGCCCCCGCTCGCCACAACTAGAGAAAGCCCGCGCACAGCAACAAAGACCCAACGCAGCCAAAAATAAATACATAAAATAAATTTATTTTTAAAAAAATTCCACAAAATAAATCTGATCATCAGCGGAATAAAATTTCTGTGCTGCCTATTTTATGCCAAGGGCTATTCTAAGTACTGTAAACAAACGTAAACAAACACAACCTTTGGACCAGAAACCAGGTTCTTCAAAGGACACTTGAAAACCTGAGATCCTTCAGGCATCCCATAAAGTTTGTTTCTTTAACCCAAATTTCACAAAAAGGCAAAAATAATCATATTCAATCTGAGTAATTTAACCATGAGAAAAGTGCCCAACGCAGAGAAGGTTATACCTAAATATTTGTTTAGTGAATAAAAGACACAAGAGGTGAACTGCTACACTACAACTGGCCAAGACTAGAGCAAGAACAATTATCAGAAATATACAGGTTAAAGAATTTCTCTAGTCAGAAAAAAAAAAAAAAAAGCTAGATATTTTTAAATGTCTGAATGTTTGTTTCACGGGGTTAGAAGGCAACATAAGGAGAAGTGGTTCAGTACCCTGGATAGCTCCAGGGAGGCACAGTTTCTCATGTCCCAGATCTACTTAGTTGCTCGTGTCTTCCAGCTGCCATTTCCCTGTTAAAGGGCTCTGTCATTTTTAAGCCAGATTCATGCCCCATAAAAACAGAGTAGACTCCTCAACCCCATCCTCACCCCGAAACACATGGAACAAATACGCACACAGAGAAGTCTAGCCTGTTCGTCAAAAAGAGTATCTTCTGTCCTGACCAGGGAATAAACCTGTCACTTCAGAAAACTGATCCAGGAAGTCTTATCTCTTGCTGTGTGACAGCTGATCCTGAGAGGGCTCACCGCCCGGATCTAGAGTAAGGGTTTACCCACGGGATCGATAAAGTAGCTATCTTCGAGTTGAAGTAAAACGTATTACCACACCATAATTCAGTGTTATAAACTCAAATCAATAAATCTCTTTCTGAAGAAGACTCTACCGGAAGCATAGTACCTCTCCATAACATTCACATAAGTGAAGCAACTTACCCATGAGCTATGACTACAAAGTCGTGGTAATGATTATAAAGTAACAAGAACTGTAAAGTAAAATGACACCATTTCATATCTCAAAACTATACAGAGCTAAAGTAAAATACTGACAAACAAAAGAGCCTCATCTTTACTATTCTACTTATTTTGCTTACCTACTGAGTTCCTAAATCTTTGCTTGTTACTATACCATAGCAGTCATCTTATGGTTGGACATTTATTTGCATAGTTTCTCCCATACTAGATTGCAAATTTCTTGATAGGAGGGATCATGTATCATTCACCATGGCCAATGGTATCCTGGACACAGTAAATGTTCAATAACTGTTTATTGAACTAAACTGAGTTGAAGTAACTCATCTCTGGTTTATGAAACTTCTGTTTTCATAGCGATATGAGTGGGAGCCATCCCAGGACACAATCATGTCACCGTAGAGAAAAAGGAAGAGTTGTTGGTTCTTATAGTAAACGTAACAAAGAGATTTGGGGCATCTGGAAATATTTACCCCATAAAGAATCCTATGAGAGAAAGTAATACAAACCATACCTTCCTTTCTGCTGAGAAATCACAGAAGATTCTATTTATGTCGTATTTTTCAATCCCCAAAGACTGTATTATGAGGGAGAGAAATATAAAAACAATTGAACCCTTGAGGAAAACACAGGTCAAAAGAGATTCCTTTTAAAGAAAGAAAAAGGAGGCAGGGAAGAAAAGCAAAGGGGGAGAGGAGGAGGGAGGGAGGGAAGGAGAAAGGACGAAAAGAAAGATGATGCTGTTAAAAGTGATGCTGGAGAGTAATGAAAGTTATGTCTTGACAGATGGTGAGAAGGTTAGGAAAAGCAGCACCACCCAAAAACTGTACAAGTAGAAAATAAGCTTATTCTTGTTGGTCCATGGATTATATTACACGGAATAGAGGAATGGTGGGTATGTATGTTTGTTCGTTTGTTTGAAGATTACTTGTTGGGCAAATGCTTCCAGGAAATGCTTTGGGAGAGTTCACTTAGATATCTTGCAACAGACGCTCAACTTCAATCATCTCAAAAACTGCCCAAGTTTTCCAAGGCAAATCCACATTGTATGCTCAGTCTCACCAAATTCATATACGCTGTCCATTTTTATTCTTACGTAAAATTTATCTTACATGAAATTATCAAGTGTTTTAAAATAGTTATTAAGAGTTTGGAGCACTCATGTTAGAAAATTAAGTGTTACCACGTGAGGCTCCTTTTTTTTTTTTTTTTTGAGGCCCCTTTTTAATTCAGGACGTTTTCCATTTTACTGGGAATCAATTCTGTCTGGTGTTTCTAATCCAGCATGTTAAAAAATCATCCTACAAGGCCTCTGATCTTGTTTAAACACTAAAATTTCACAGTACAGATCCAAATTTCCATAAAAGTGACTCTGCTAGTAAATGCATTTCATCGTCCCCTCCATCTGCAAAGAATAGATTTTTCTTTTCTACCTCAAGAACACCTAATCCTTACATTTTAAGGAACAGTACTTGAGTGCTTTTACTGCCAAAAGTCTCATTGTAATATAGCTGGAATATTCCCCTGTGAGTACTAGTTAGTGCTATTGCTTGTTCACACATGCTTTTTTAATTTCAAGTATGATTAGTTATAGGCAAGTCACTGAATATTTAAATTTGGTACAGATAGGTTTTCAAACTACCTGTGAACAGAAGCCTGTAAATTAGAGGGAGTGTGGGAATATGAAATCTGAGCAGAGCTGTTTCAAATCTGGCTGTTGTACATTATGCTCCCTTCCTTACCTGTAACACCTGCTTTCTGCGGAACCAGAAGTCTGTGTCTCCTGTGGCTTAGGTTTTAGACCGGGGTGAGCATTGTAACAGCCTCACCATAATGTCTGGCATGTTCCAGACTCCCCTGTGGTTGAGAATATGCATAAGTTGAGATGGAGCAGGGAACAGCAGAATCTTCAAAGCCGAGAGAGAAGTCCAGAGACCACAGGGAGACCTCAATGCCCATTACAGGCTTAAAGAAAATAAAAATAAAACTCTAGAATAGTATTGACTTGCTAAAACCCAAAATGAACATAAGTATTAAATTTTTACTAAACTGTAAATCAAACCTTAACAAAAACCTAAGTCATCAGTTAAAAAGGAAACCAAACTGTTGTAATTCTAAACCCAGAGGCAGTAGTGCGGTGTGAGATAAAATGCGTGAGACCAAAAATTGGCAAGTTCTGGATTCTTTTTCCTATTCTGTTTCTTCTGAAATGTACCACCGAGCATATCACTTAACCCTCCTAGACCCTGGATTTCCATTTTTTCATCTGTAAAACAAAGAATCTGGACTAGAAAAGAACTAAACTTGCTTCCAGAAATAAACAGGCATTTCATTCCATTTGAACTCAAATCTGACTTGCACTTGAACAGTTCTAAAAAGAGAGAACACTTTGTGTCTTTTAGAAATGTGTTATAAGTTTCCGAAGTTAAACTCTAGTTCCTTATGAGGGTAATATGCGTTTTTCTTTCAAAACAATTCCAGATGATAGGAATGAGGACAAAGACCTGAAGAAGTGAAAATATATATATATATGAATCTACGTGTGGGTATATGTATCTCCAGTTCCAGAGTATATTCTCATTTTCTTCCAAAATCCTGCAAAGTTATACAAAGTAGAGCATAAGGGCCAACATAGCGGCTCCTGGCTTGAGGTATGTCTCCTTCACCACTCCTCTGAGTAAACCAAGGAGCCAGAACATGTCAGCAGCAGGAGAAAGCTTCCTGCAACATCATACGAGAAAAGGCCCATATCAGAGTCTAAAACTAGGCTGCCAAGAATTGCACTTAAGTTGTCGGAACCACAAAGGACAAGGTATCTGCCGCTCCTCTCCTACTGTATTCCATGGTCTTATAATCAGGGACAAAACTACAGCCAGCCTGTACTCAGAGCTGTGGTCCTGCCCTGGCAGCTTGAAATCCTAGTCAGACAGGCCACATGATGCTAATGGAGAAGTCTAAAACATTTAGCAGCGTCAGAAATGAAAAACAGCTCAAGAAAACCCAATGAGGATCCAAGCACTGAGAATGACGTATTTCCTAATGACCAAATCCAAGTTTGGTCCACTGAGACATAGGCCGTCTCTTAGAGTGAAATACCTTAGACAACATTAATTAATATTGTGAGTGATGGTTGTTAAAAAGCAAGGCAGAAGAAATATTCAAAGTTTAACCTCAAGGAACATGTGTAAACCATAGCTTTGAGAGGAGGTGGCAAACATATAGGTGACTTCCCTGTTCTGTTTATATAGCAAACAGTCCTAAGCAATAACATTAGTCTTTTCTATAGTACCTGGCTCTCAGTTCCACAGTCTTTCTCAACAGCCAGGCCTTACTAATCAACCTGAATTGGCATGAGAAAGAAAACCTATTTACCCCTTTTCCTATAGGAGAAAAGGGCCCTGTGTGTGGAGAACTGTGAAGCCTTGTTAGTCCTTTGGGCTTCACCATTAACCAGTTAGACAAGTCACTTTGTAATTCAAGGCCTCTCCACCCTTAAGAATAAAATTTCGAGTAGGGGTGGACTATCTCTAAGTTTCCTTTGTGTGTTCAAGCCTCATATATTTATAATCTTAAGCGATGGGGAGTATCTATGACGACTGAAAAAAGCATGACTATCCCATAACTCAAAGAAATAAAGTTACTCATTGAAGTTATCAATTATCGTTATTTTTTTTCCTCCTGAAGAGCTGCAGATACTAATTACAAGATTCTTTGTCCAACAGTGGTTATTTAAGCCAGGAAATATATTCTAATCCAACTCCTTCACAGATGAGGAATTCGATTTTCAGAAAGGTTAACTGATTTGCATAATGTCATGCCAGTAAATCTGAATACCCAGATTATGATTATCAACACCAAGGTTATTAGCACAATTATTAGTTTTTGTGGAGTTTACAGAGTGGTTTCCAAACTGCAAACCCAAATCTATTGACAAGCCAGTACCTCTCCTCCATCATGGTCTCGTTTGTGGTGATTTCTTTGTACCTGAATACATTTAAGGTGCCTACATTCTTTCGATTCCTTCTGATTCCTTTTGATTCCTTATTCATTGAGCACATTGTACTCATCCATTCATACCTGCAATTTGCCAGTTTCCCAATTTAGCATCTCTGAAATATTTACTAGTGGGGAGTATACTTCTTTACCGCATCATAACTGTGCAAAGTAAGACCTTATCTAACACAAGCCCTGTGGAACCCAAAGGGCAACCATTTACTGCTACCTTTTTGTCTGTTGTCTTTTACCTGCATGTAGTTGCTGTTTATGCTTCCTTGAGCGGAAATTAATTAACTCCCTAAAAATCATCATGATACGGCATAAAATGATCTTAATACGTCACTGTGTCTGTTGTCTAAGCTTGAATCCAATTTTCAAGTGCTTTATGTTGATTTGATAAGCAAGAAGAGGCATTTCAGGTTGTACATGAAATAAATGAACATAAATTCACCAAGTGACCATATTCCTGTGGGAGCAAAAGGAGGCATGGTATTTAGCATAAATGAGTGTAAGTGGTGAGTTAGATAAGTAGTCAGGAGACCCGAATTCCATCCTCAACTTTCACACTAAAGGTACAAACTTGCACAACTTTCCTCACTTCCTTGAGCCCCAACTAAAAGTGAGGGAGTTCAACTCGCTTTTCTAAGATTAGATTCATATCGATCATTTTATGACTACCATGGGCAGCCCTGAATACCCCCTCCTCTGCATGTATGGCAGCTCTTCTGGGCAGTTATCTAATACTTCACGTGGCAGCGCACACCAGCCCCTGTGCTGTGCTTCGCCAGGATGGCCCACTGCCAGACCAGCAGGCACAGCCTCCGGCCCTATGACAAATCCCAAGCATCCCAGGGCAGCAGTCAGTAGCAGCCTGCTTCAACAAAACCTAAGAAAACAAAACTTCTCATCTTCACCTTCAGTCTTTACTACACGGGACAAATTTAAGACCTTAATGGCTACTTTTTCCTCCAGTGTAAAGTGCCAGGCCAGCTGGCTCTAAAATACTTCATAAAGCAGGCAAAAAGCCCCAATTCCATAGGCATGTATCACTGCACTAAGAAGGGACCTTGGAGAGTTTTAATATTAAAAACTGAGACCCACAGAATGGAGATGTTAGGACTAGAACCAAGCGTTCTTGATTCCAAACCGGTGTGCTCCCAAGGGGAATTTATCAAAGTACAGAGAGAATTCACAACTTCTTACTTCAGTGGATTTTAGTGGGTGTTTCTGTAACACATCATGCAATCTAGTGTTTTCTTAACATTCATGGTGAAAATTTTAGAAATCTCCACATCTTGATTGTTATAGTGAAGCAGTACAGTAATGAGACAAAGCATTTGTTCTCGAGCTAAAATCACGTCTCCTTCACTTATATTTGGCCAAGTTAACTTCTTTGCACTTCTTTTCGCCGTCTGAAAAATGGCATTAAAAATGCTTTCAAATTATTTTTGAAAGTTAAAGACAGATAGCTAATGTAGCATTAGTAGTGCTGTGCCTTCACACATTCCTTAATGGAGTCAAAAGACATATGTTGTCTGACGGTCACAACAAATCTTACAAATTAAAGTATCTCTTCAATGTGGCCTGATATCCCAGTTGGCCCTTGGGCTAACATCCTAAGATGCACTAGTGACCTTGAGGACATTTCCTGCAAAGGTCCTGGACTGATACTGTTCTTTGTTTCCAGGACTCTTAGAACCAAGCTGCATGGAAATATGACTGGGGATTTGAGAAGATATTTTGTTTTTTAAACACAAGTTTAAATAAACTTAAGTAATGGAAATAAAAGAAAGTTCTTATTTTTTTTTTTTAATCTCAAGATGGTACAGGAGAGGCTTCAAATGTACCACTTCCTGGTCATGTAGAAATAATTTCTGAGAACATTAATCTCAAGTCAGCAATTTAAACCAACACACGTGTGCATTCATTATAAAAACAAATATCAGCTGCAAGACGTATTATTCAATGTAGGATCAGACAACTAGTCCTTAATACCTTACCTGTCTAGTAGAAATCACTACAATGCAACTTATTTTTACTGTGTATAATGTCACTCTAATTTACCTGGAAAGGATTAAATTGTGTTCAGCATTTTCTTTTTAAGAAGCATGAACTCGTTAAATTTAAAAGTTTTTTAGTCAAAATGTTTATAACATAGAATCCTAAAATAGTTTTCTCCTGATATTCTGCCTTCCTCTATATGTACAAGCAGTCATATGTGATGATCTGACTGGACCTGTTTAGAAAGAAAAGGCAACTCTGCCCAAGAAGCTACTTTGCATGAACCTGAGATGTGGTGGAAGAAGGAAAATCACTGGACTGACTGAAGCAGACGGAGTGATGATTAGGGATCAATGAAAATAGAACAGTAAACTGAGGGCCATGAATCCTGGCACAGCAAACAGGAGTAAATGAAAGTTTTCAGGAAAATAGTTATGTGGGATGCATATGCAGTCAACTAACCTTTGACCATGGTGGCCAAAACACAAAATGGGGAAAGGATAGTCTATTCAATAACTGGTGTTAGGAAAATTGATACCCACATGCGAAAGAATACCATAGACAAAACTTAACTTGAAATGGATTAAGGACTTAAATGTAAGACCTGAAACCATAAAACTTCTAGAAGAAAACATAGGTGGTAAGCTATTTGACATAGGTCTTCGCCATATCTTTCTGGATTTGACACCAAAAGCACAAGCAATAAAAGCAAAAATAAACAAGTAGAACTACATCAAACTAAAAAGTTTCTGCACAGCAAAGGAAGCAACCAACAAAAGGAAAAGGCAACCTATAGAATGTGAGAAAACATTTGCAAACTACCTATCAGATGAGGGATTAATATCCAAAGCATGCAAAGAACTCATATGCCTCAATAGCAAAATTAAAAAAAAAAAATCCAATTAAACAGTGGGCAGAGGACCTGAATAGACAGTTCCCCAAAGAAGACATACAAATGACCAACGGATATATGAAAAGGTGCTCAACATCACTAATCATCAGGGAAATGCAAATCAAAACCACAATGAGATATGACCTCACTACCTATTATAATGTTTATTATGAAAAAAGACAAGAGATAACAAATCTTGGTGAGGATATGAATAAAGGGAACCCTTGTACACTGTGGGTGAGAATGTGAATTGGTGCAGTCACTATGGAAAACAGTATGGCGGTTACTCAAAAAGTTAAACATAGAACTACCGAATGATCCGGCAATCCCACTTCTGGATACATATCCAAAGGAAGTGAAATCAGTATCCCAAAGAGATATCTGCATTCCCATGTTCGCTGCAGTATTATGACAATAGCCAAGATAAGGAAACCTGTGTCCATCAATGAACGAAGAAAGAATATGTGGTATATATATTCAATGGAATATTATTTAGCTATAAAAAAGAAGGAAATCCTGTCATTTGTGACAACATGAATGAACTCGGAGGGCATTATGTTAAATGGAAAAAGTCAGACTGAGAAAGACAAATGCTACATGGTATCAGTTACATGTGCAATCTTAAAAAAAAAAGAAAAAAATTGAACTAATAGAAACAGAATAGAAGGGTCCATGCCAGGGTCTGGGAGATGAGGAAAACGTTGGTCAAACGTACAAACTTTCACTTTTAAGAAGAATATGAGTAAGTTCTGAGGATCCAATGTACAACATGGTTACAGTAGTTAATAATACTGTCTTGTATACTTGAAATTTGCTGAAATAGACTTTAAGCATTCTCACCACCAAAAAACAAAACAAAAAAAAAAACAAAACAAGGGTATGGGGGTAGAGGGGAACTATGTGAGGTGATGAAAATGTTAATTAACTTCATCAGGACAAGTATTTCCCAATGTCTAGGTGTATCAAATCAGTTTGTACACTTTAAATATATACAATTTTATTTGTCAATTATACCTCAAGAAAGCTGGGAAAACAAGAACTAAATAAATATTTAGTAAATGAAAAAAAGTTATGAGGTAGGTGTTTAGGAAATATTAATTTGGAAACACTGTACAGACAGGACTAGAGCAGACAGGTACTGCAAACAAGGAAGTAACCTCTCTCTTCTTCTATGGCAATAAACTAAGAGTACCCATGCCTGACAGCAATTCATCAGCAATGTCCCAAAATTCAGATTCCCAAGAGAAAGAACAAACGAATAGGAGAGAAGAGATGCTACGTATATCCTCAGCCCATAGCTTTATCTGTTTTCAGGCTACAAACCAGTTTCTTACAGTCCCCTGGGAATAGGAACATGAACCTGCAGGAGGATAATGGCTGCTTTAACGTCTCTCTCTAAGCTCATCAACGATGTGCTAATAGTTTATACATTTAAGCCAGACACTCGTAACTCATTTTCAGTGGTGCAATTGTCTAATAAATTGTTGGAAACTTTGAAAAATCTTCAGTGTTCCATAAAAATGAAGCCTTTTCACAATCATTGAAACCAGTAATGCAAAACAAATGTATTTCCTTGATAAATTTAGTTTTAAGTAAGCTTTAATTTATATGCTAAATTTTTTAATTTAGTTCAAGTTTTGGCAGAGACATGTTTATTTTAATTGTTGGCCTTCAAAACTCTAGCTTAGGAATAAGCATCTGCTTCTTTTCAATTTTCCGCATAAACTGGATAAATTTCTTCAAGTTGCAAATGAGGGGTGAACATACACTGTATTGCTTCTGGAAAGGTTACAAACTTGCAGCACTTTTTGTGAATCCTTTATGAGAGATCTTACAGCATTACCCTTAAATCTTAACTAGGGTTCTTATATGTACTTACATTTAAGCTGTTTTCAAAGAACATAATACATTAGCATCTAGACCTTGTGCCCAAATATCCCTCTTTGGAGCACTTGTCGAATACTCTAATAAATTTTGAACTCCTCTCATTGCTTTATAGAGATTCACAAAACACATGGATCCTTTCTCTAAGATGAAAAACCTCCCAGAGGAAAAGCACAAACACAGCCTCAGCCCACCTATATTGGAGACCCTGTAACCAATCTGACAAACATACAGTGCGTATTTCTCCAGCTATAGCCTTTGGAAGAAATCAATAAAACTTGCAGAAAATTAAAGTTAGAGCTCTTGAAACACTGTAGGAGGTAACATTCATCCTTTGCAAATACCTTAAGAAAACTGACTTCTGAGAGAATCCAATCCCTATTATAAAATATTCTTCCTTCACCAGTAATGGCAACACTGGTAAAGGCACTGCTAAGCATGTTTGCACTCATCTGAACCAAGCAGGCATAGAACCTAGGTAACAACGCCCACTGGCTATTAATATGATTGAAGCTATCTGTGAATTGGGACTCAGTTGATATTAAGATGTAAAACCCCTGAAAATCTACAAGAGCCTTTTCTTCTGGGGTGTTTTATTTCGTCGGTTTCTTTTTCAGTCTACCTTTTAAGGTATTACCCAATCGCCATGTTATGTATGGTGTCTAGCCATGGTACTGATGTTCATGATTCCATGAAATGGCATCTTTGCTTTACAAAGTATCAGGGTTATAACAGAGAGAGTGGTGAAGGACTAAGAAACATACTTTAATAGAGCCAGTTAACTTGCTGGACACCAACATCCAGTCAGGAGCCTCAAGTAACATCTCTGCCCAAAAGTTTCAATTGCTAAATAGCAAGGGAATAATACCAAGGCCCAATCACAGAGTAGCAAATACCAGGGGCCTGGGAAAATCCCAAGAGAATAGCTTCAATGGCAGTGATTCTCAAATGTTCAAGGTACACAAGAATCACCTGATGAATGTGTAAAAGCAGTTTCTGAGGCCGATCCTCTGAGATTTTAATTCAGCAGGTCAGGCGAGGTCCATGAATTTATAGTTCTAACACGGCTGGCGGAACCAGAGCTGCTGCTCTGAGGAACACACTTTGAGAACCACTGCCCCACCACTATTAAATCAGAGTCGGCAGTCTTCTAAAAGGCAAGGTGATTTGCATGTTCATTAAAGTTTGAGAATCACTGCTTTAGGAAATGAGGCAACAGGTTTGTTTGGTTTTTTCCTTCTTCCTGTGATATCAGGATAGGGAGATGGTGAAAAGAGATGTTTTCAAAAGAATGTAAGTGCTTAAATCACACTCTTTGTCATGAAACAAACCTATCTGGCCACCTTGCTCACCTTCCTCAATGAAGCATCACTCACTCCTTCCTTTATCCATCCTCACTGTACCTTACCTAGGGCTCACAAGGAGACAGAGGTCCCATATGAACTTCAGATCTGCATGTTATAGATTTCCCGGGAAAATCTAGAATTCATATAATTGTTTTTCTAGTCAATAAAAATTACACTGGCATTAAACAAAGAATCAAGTTTGAATTACACACGTTTAGAAAACTTTTCATGTAAATAACTTCACAAGAAATTCACAGAAGAATATTTTTTTAGACTGATTGGCAACAGGGCCACGACAAGAGCAAGAAATGTCAACAGAGTGGCCTCCTGTGGTCACCCATGTCTCAGAGATGGAGGAAGGAAAGATAGCCTCTTGACTGATTTGCACTGTATGTAATTTTACATTACATGTAATTACGTGGACTAAACCAAGTGTAACACAGAAGACTAAACATGCTATCATTCCATGTGATGAGCCTCTACAAAGAGGAAAAAACAGAAGAAAAAAACACTTTTTTTTCTACTTTAATTTTGTACCTATATGAGATGATGAATGGTCACTAAACTTACTGTGATAATCATTTCATGATGTATGTAAGTCAAAGCACTACGCTATATACCTTAAACTTTTACAGTGCTGTATGTCAATTATATCTCAGTAAAACCGGAAGGTAAAAAAAAAGTGGAAGATGTGAATATATCAAGCCTTGGCAATGGGAAAGGCCTAAGTCCACGTGACTAATCACACCTCCTTCTTGCTGATTCATGCTATTGTAGATTCAGCAGCTCCAGCAGCAAAACAGCTTATCTGTTAATAAGCTACAGAAAGAAGAGCCCCAAGTCCCATCACGCACTGCACAAATGTGATTTGAACTGGCAAACATCTCCCAATCCACCACAACAACCCCTTGCCTCGCTTACCTGAAACTTTCACACATACCGCATCTCCCCAATTATTTCCATAATCAGTGAGCCTATTGCTGATCTAAAACCTGACACATACATGAGTAGATTCCAGGTCTGTTAAGTACCAGGAGCAAAGGAGGACACAGAAAAACACCGCATTTAGTCTCATTTTCTCTGAGAAATGCAGTGCACTGCAAGACAGCACTGGACTGAGAACACGGAACCAAGGTTCTAACACCAGTTTTTCTACCAGATACCTTGAAGCAAGTCACTTGGCCTCTTTCATCTCATTTCTTTCGAGATTAGACTACATTATCATTCAGATACTTCCATATCTAGGAGTCTGTGATTACGCTGAGTATCCATGCTATTAGAAAGCCAAAGAAACAGCTACTCAGAAGCACATGGAAAATAACCATCTTGGATGAGACTTAAGAGCTGCAGTGGCACTAGCTCCACACAAGGCATCCTCATCCCAGGTCAGAACTCGGTACTGCAGGCTGCCCAGAAACTGGGGCATATAATAAGGTTTATTCATATGAGCATCCTTCCTAACTTATTCAACCAGAAGTCTTTCATGAATACCACCCAGATGCTGAAATTAGGATCGCCATCCTTAGGTATCAGGGATTAAAGTATGATCCAAAGAGTTCAAGTTGCCTCCAAGATGTCTGCAACTGCATGGAAGTTGAAGGCCTCACTCACCTCATTCCCACCACATCCTGCAAATCCTTTTCTTAGAAGGAAATCAGAAACTCCCTTTCTTGAAGACAGATGGGTAATTCCTGTACAACCATCTATGAGACTGCCTGCATGGGGCCTCCTTGTTTGAAGACTACAGAGATTTTAAATTAAAAGAACCATCTATGTCAACTCTGCCTAGATGATGTGTTCAAAGGGAAGACTCAAAGCAGCAAACTAGAGGGAACTTTTCGTTTACTTATTTCTAAAAAGCCAAATAAACCCTCTAGGAATGGTTATCTGTCATTTCCTTTCTCAGCACCCACTGTTCCTTCTTCTGGCTGCAGTCACAATTTTTATTTGCAAACCATGACTACCGCCCTCAGTGGACCCATGTCTTCTGTCCCAGGGTTCCTTTTCCTCTAAGAATTTTATGATCTGCATGAATCACTTTGCATAGATAACTAAAATTGATCATTAAAATCTGAAATTTAAAAAAAAAAAAACGAGCATGCAACACCCTGTTCTCATTTTGCTTCAAGGATACTCCTACTGAGCTCATGGAGCTGAAAGCTGCAAAAACTTGAAGGATCCTCCTCTCAGGTTGAAAGACTAGGACATGAAGTACCCAAGTATGCCACACAGAGTTCAAGAAAAGGAATACAGCCAGATCTTCCAACTAAGTATCAGGAAGAAATCGGAGGTAGGGAAAAGAATTGGGGTAGCTCAGCAGTAGCCTTTTTCTTAACGTCAGAACCCTGATTTTTATTCCGAAACAAGACTATAAAACAACATTTCCCAGACATTCTCGCATGGAGGTGTAATCATGTGACTGTGTCTGGGCCAATGACCTGCAAGAACAAGTGTTATGCTGGCTTCCAAAAGGCTCTGGCAAAAGTCCAACTTAATGAAATGAAAATGTCTGATTAGACCTTGACTTGTCCTGACCACTCTGGTCACAGGGAAAGCAGTCTTATTGACTCATCATGTCATTTCGCTCAACTATTAATGCAAGGAGTATCATGAGGAAGAAAGAACTGCTTGCAAATGTACAAAATAAGCAACAAATACCCCTGTCAACAGTATTAAATTATTTCTCAATCACACACTACAGGTTATATCACAGTAGTTACAATGATGGAGGCCACTGGGTCCTCACCAACAAAAAGACTGGTTCTTCCACTTTTAGGACAGTTATTTAGAGCAGAGGTCCCCAACCCCCCAGGAACCTGGCCGCACAGCAAGAGGTGAGTGGCGGGGAGCGAGCGAAGCTTCATCTGCCGCTTCCCATCACTCACATTACCACCTGAACCATACCCCCAACCCCCCGTCCGTGGAAAAATTGTCTTCCACGAAACTGGTCCCTGGTGCCAAAATGGTTAGGGACCGCTGATCTAGAGGACTACAGGGCACTCAGCGTTTATCAGGAGTCTGTGCTTTCATAGAATCTACTCTTCAGTAAGTCTACAAATCTTTTATCCTTGGCCCTAAAAGCCAAAATCAGGGTTGTACTTTATTATCATCAAGGTGTTTAGGAATTTCTGGTGAAAATAAAAGTTTACACTCATATTAAAAGTGAATAAATGTTTCTGAATCTACCTTTCATCTTTGGTTAATATGTTTCTTACTAAACAAGCCAAATTCATAAAGGAAAAGACAGGTTACCTCATAACACTTTCTTTTCCACTAAAGCAGTAAAGACCCACACTAACACTGCATTTTTTTACTTCCAAATTCTATACATCAGGCTTCTCACAGAAACTTTCACTTCAGCCAGTGGAATACCTTGCAGGAGGCAGGCACTCAAGAAATATTTGTTAAGGTGACTTGAACATAGTAACACATTAGGTGAACATTATAGGAAGTTAGCCTAAGGGCTCTTCACTGAGAAGAAAACAGCTTTTTACCATGTTCTTTATTGCCAAGTGAAAGGATATACATATATAGCCTTGTTCGCTCAAAATGTACCCTCTCCACATCACTGACATCCTGTAAATGTCCATAAATCACAACTGGTCCTTGTCATGAGAAAAACTGTGTGTCAACTTGAGTGTGTCTGCCTTAAAAGACAGGTGCAAGGGTGAAATCAAACATATTTAAGTGCTTGGGAAAGAAACACTGCTCTACAGAAGCAAGGGACTATTAGGGGCAGGAATTATAAACATATACACCTTTTATAGCAATAGACTCCAGACAGGAAATCAGGATGAGACTGGTCTATCCTGGCATTCATTTCATAGAGCTTAGTTTTGTCTGATGAATATTTAAACCCAAAGCACTGCAGTGGTAGTGCCAATATATGTCATATTTTCAGCTGCATCTCCTTTCTGGACTAGGAGCGCCCCTAACTACTCATAAGCCTTAAAATCCTAATTATCGGGTAGACCAGCGGCAGACTGGAGTGACACGAAATTAAGGTTGACTTTTAAGAAAATAGGCACATGTCTTGTACTGCTCTATTAGATACACTTTGGCATTTTGCAGAGCCCAAATGAATTACAGAAGAGACACAGGTACTGTTCATACATCACATGCCTTCTAAAAATTCTGGAAGACGTGGGGAGTCCCACGTCATTTCTTTGGGACTAGAGACGTTGCCAAGGACTAAAACTGATGATGCATAGAAGGAGAACCCTCCAAAACTAACTCCTCTGCTTTGCTGACCCAAAGGAAGCCAAAGGAAAGAGACTCTCTCACTCCAAGTAACTCCCTAAACTAACAATGTTTAGAAAAAACAAGTATTTTCAAGGTGGTTCAGAGTTGGAGGATAGCAGGCAGAGAGTAGAAACTGACTTGGATTTGATTATGGGGTCACGAGAAAGGATGAGAAATGTTCATTTTTAGTTGTTACTGAAGTTTTTATAAAATCCCAAGACATTCATTAGAACTTTACTAATTAAGACACGTAACCCACACACAACTAGACTACAAGTACTTATAATACATGTTTTTGGTTTTTGTTTTTTGAGAAAGAAATCTCAACTACCAAAGGTTCACCAGCTGCAGGACTTCAAAGGCAGTAATAGGAGCAATGGTCTCCAATGACTCAATTTGGAAAGAAAAATCTCTCACACAACCCACCCATTAGACAAGATGACATATACATCTACTTCAGGACACCTTACGTTTTGGATGAATAGCCTTGAATTTACTTCACAGCCAATAGCTTGCCAGAGAAAACTTCGAGTTGGATCCTATTACTTAATACACTAAATCCACAGCTCAAAGTCCATCTCACTGGATAATTGAATATAACTAGCGATGGGAATTAAAACTGAGGATGCCAGCAGCCCTGATTTCACTGTTATTATTTGTACTGTGTGAAATGATTTTCATATTGGCAAGTATGGGATCTCTGAAACTGTGCACTCTTCCTATCTACCATGGTACATACGATTATTTGCCCATGCACGCTCTGAGGGGCAATGCGGTACAATGAAAGGAGCCCTGAGCTTGAGTCAAAACCAGTTCTAGTGCCAGCTCTGCCACTATCTGGCTGAAGACCTTGGACCACACTTTAGGTCTAAGTTTACTCATTAATTTATTTAATAACCATGATTTGATCACAGACCTAAAAGAACACAACATTGCTCAGCTGTAAAAGGGGGGAAACTAGACCTAGTTTATAGAACTGGTGTTAGATTTAAATGAGATAATGGGTGTACTTTGCATCCAAGATACATTGGTGCTACTCTTCTTCTACCGCAACTATCAGGCACTGTGTTCAGTCTAAAACACCATTGCGGGGATCACACTGGAAGCCCTCATCTCGTTTGTCATCACTGGGTAAAGCCTCTTGCCTCTTAGTCGGTAAAATCCATGAAGGCCAGGATTTTCTTCTTTCTAACACACAGACGCATCCTCTGAACCTGCATGTGCCTCAGCATCTAGTAAGCACTTAATAAATAATTGTTGAATGAATAAATTCTCTTTTACTCCTTAAAATAACTCTGGATCAACTAATATTTTTACCATTTTACAGTGAGGAGGCTGAATAATGAGATAAACTGTCTATAAAATCAGGTGATAAGTCCCTTCCAATTCCACAATGCTATCTATAGTTGTTATATTTTCCAATAGTTCATCATTATATCATTCTTCCTAAATAATTGCTACTTACTCACATTTATTGGTTATTGCTTAAATAATAGCAAGAGTCTCAAACTACAAAATCTACTCCTATCTTTAAAGAAAATAAAATATTGGAACCATAAAAAAAATCATTTGTTTGTAAGAAAACTTTATTCTCACATCTACACACGAACTATCTAATGAGGTTATTCTTTTTTTTTTTTTTTTTTTTTTCATGAGGTTATTCTTAAGAAACTCTTCCGGGCTTCCCTGGTGGCGCAGTGGTTGACAATCTGCCTGCTAATGCAGGGGACGCGGGTTCGAGCCCTGGTCTGGTAAGATGCCACATGCCATGGAGCAACTGGGCCCGTGAGCCACAATTACCGAGCCTGCGCGTCTGGAGCCTGTTCGCCTGGAGCCTGTTCTCCGCAACAAGAGAGTCCGCGATAGTGTAAAGCCCGCGCACCGCGATGAGGAGTGGCCCCCGCTTGCCGCAACTAGAGAAAGCCCTCGCACAGAAACGAAGACCCAACACAGCCATAAATAAATAAATAAATAAATAACTGATTGAAGGATTTAAAAAAAAAAACAAAAAAACTCTTCCAAGTAATTTCCCCAACCTAAACTTCCATATCCTTTTCCCCAAATAAGAAGCGAAATAAACAGTCAAGAGTGATATTAAAAACATGGGGGCAATCCTGTCCCTAAAACATTTCTTCACCAAAATTTGGATTCTTTCACTTTAAGAGCAGCAAGATCATCTTTTTTACTATCTTTCAGAAGATAACTGTAGCTTCCCTAGTCTGGGGCCCTAAATGAGAAAGACCTGGGTTAGATGCAGCCAATGTCACAGGGTCTCGTGGCTCTGAATCAGTATTTTCACACACTCCCAATCATAAATGCCCCAGAGACCTCCTATCCCCAAAACGGACACTGCTGTATCTCAAGTTCAGGTTTACAGAATGATGGCCTCCTCCAAGGCCTTCCTTAGAAAACGTATTCCCAAATTTGCCATCTCACCTCACGCTTCCTTCTCCAAAAGCAGCCTACTCTTAACCACTTATAAGTCTTCTCCTCTAGAGGGCTGAATGTATATTGGGGCACTCAGCAGATATTACACTCTACTCCATCAAAAGGATCTCATACATTTGTTTTAATTTAGTAATTAACATTCCTCTAGACTCGCAGAAGTGCTGAGGGCAAACTCATAACGCTTTTAATGGCAAAATCAAAATGTAAGCCCAGGTCAGACTTCACATCTAATGCTGTTGCTGGCAGATCCAGTGATTTTGAGACCGAGCAAGATGATTTTATCATTAAGGCATCACCACTGCTGTGCAGGGAATTTCTCTTTCATTACACCTCAGCTCCCTCCCACCTCAAAACGCTGCGTAGAGTTCTAACGTACTCTGAAACCACAGCAACTTATGACAGAGCAGCCATCATGATGACCTGTAAGTCATCAAGATACATATCAACCACTGGCTATGTTATTAATACTTGAAGTATCAAATTTGCTAAGGAAGCAAAAAGGAGCTTCATTCTTCCTCAAGGGGAATCAGAAACCAGTATGTTCAAGAGAGGATTTCCATAGGAAAACCGCCCCTGCCTCAGACAGCACCTACCATCAACATGTTTACGGGCAAACACAGTATCAGAAAAACATGCTGTGAGTCTTAGAAACAGCATATGCCTCATTTCATAGGGGCTGCTATGGTGCTACGCATTGTTTTTTGGTTTTTGGGTTTTTTTTTACTGCATTTCAGAGAAATAACCGTAAAATGAAGGTCTATAACCAGCATATAACACAATAAACAACAGCATCAACTTCTGCACCCTTTTTGTGAATGGTTTCCCTATGCTTTAATTGAAAATGTAAGTTTTAATATGCTTTGTGTTTTCTCTCAAAATAGTTTGGGACCAATTCTATTCTAAGACTTCTGTATTTACCATCTCCATCCAAGGTCCAAAGATTACAGAATTTACAAATGAAGGACACCCCCTACACACACACACACACACACACACACACACACACAAGTCAGTAACAGAGGAGCTATGACAACAAAATTCCTGAATGACAGAAAGAAACACAGAGGACAGTGGCTTGAAACAGCAATGGTGGTCACCACAAGCTTTGTCCTAGAGTTCAGCTCAGGTCTTTCTGAAAGCCTGGACCAAAAATTCACAAAAACAAGAAGCAGTAACACAGTTCACATAACTTTCCTGAGCTTAAATATATAATAGATCTGGGTAACTGTCCAACCTAGGTTGTATCTTCAGGGAATCTCAAACTCTCATAAAAAACCAAGGTTTCTGGCTCAAGAAAAGGCTTAAAGTTAGAGATGAGCATTGTTAAATCACTGGTTCCTATTCACATTTCAACCCGTGAAATAACGTTTCATTACTTGTCTCAGTCACCAGCGACTCTAGTCTGTCTTGAGAAAGCTCACACGCCTCCCTGGACTCAGCCATCTCCTTCTCACCGACAGGTCAGGTCCAATACAACCAAAGCTTAATTCACTTTAAAAGATATGTGAACTATTATTCAAGGACAGTAGCTGTCTGTTCACAGAAGCTTCATCCACATCAAGGCAGCTGAGTTTGTGAGCTTGATTTTTGTATTCTTCTTTCATTCTGTCAAAATTCAAGCTTACAGATATTTCTACTTTCAGTCTATTCTTTAATAAATGTCCCGCTCAGTGTAAGACAGGACTCAGAGTTTCAATGACATAACTGTATATTTTCCCAAGAAAACTGTTTATGTACCTTTCCATAAATGTTTTAACTTCTTCACCTAGAATATAAAATCCTTGAAGAAAATGTCTGTCTTCTATAGTTTAGCAAGATACATGCTCAACACAATTTCCAAATCACCTTTAGTACCAATTTTAACCATGAAGAACACTGAAAATTCTACTGTAAATTATCAAATATATGGAAGCAAATATATAAATGAAATTCTTCTGTCATTTAGTACAAAGAAGAGAGATACAAATATAGGATAATTTCTCAAATGAGTTTCAACTACTTAATGTGCTACTTTAAAGCATATTCACAAACAACAGAAATAATCAATCTGAAGAACTGGATTCATCTCTATACACAAGGGACATTTTTATACAGTTTCTCGAAGAATTAGCCACACAAGCACAATAGGTACCATAAAGATTAAAAGAAAGTAACTGCATTAAAAATACTTCAGTTTATTAAAAGGAACGGTTCCTATTTTATATGTATACACATCGATTTTTATAGAAAAGAACACATCTATTTTTATTCTAATTTCCATGACTCACTCCCCACCCATTCACCGATGAGATAGATAACAGTTGATCCTATTTTTCACCTTTTAATTTATTCTACCTGGAGAAATAAAATTCATCACTGTCCCATGTTATTTTCCCTCCCCTTTGGACATTTATCCACTAAATAAACATCTACTACCCACTGCTGTTAAGCAGTGTGCTGGGTCCTGGGGCTCCATCCCAGTCTCCTCCGCTGGTTTCCCCTATTTGCCCCAATTTCTAAGCGCTGAAGTGTCCCAGGACTCAGCCCTGTCTCATCCTCAAGTCAGTCTACACATGCTCACTCGGTGGTCTCAGCTAGTCTCCTGGTCTAATTAGCATCTATCCTATGCTGACCACCCCCATATTTATATATACTGCAGACCTCTTTCCTGAGCTCCAGTTTCACATATGGACTCACCAACTCATCCTCTGCCAATAGATGTTTTACTGATCTCGAACGTTTAACAGGCCCAACTAACTCCAGATCTTCTCCACCAAACCTCCTTTCAAAGGATGAAGTTGATGACAACTTCGTCCTTCTAGTTAGTTAGGCTGAAATCCTTGAAATCATCCTGACACCTCTTTCTGTCATACCCCACATCCAAGCTATCAACAAACCTCTCTTGGAAGGCTGGCCAAGGAGACACTTTGACGTAAGCTTCTGCCCAATCCTGACGCCTCTGCCTCCCTCCCACTATGTTGTTCCCAAGGGCACATGCTTACAAGTATTCTACACACTAAACCCTGTCTGAGTCTACTTCCCAAATGATCCAAATGCTTCAAGTCTTCACTACAAACATCCATTACAATATTGTGCATACAACAGCTTATCCCTACTAGAAATAAAACAAAGGATGATTTTAGCTGATCTATGTGTAGAATCATATAGTTATAGATTCAGAGATTAAGGATATTTCTTGTCTTCTTTACAAGGACACTGAATGCCTCATGCTGCCTTACTACTCTTTTTGTTTATCTTTCATGCAGCAATGAAAGGCTTTAAATAAATCTTATCCATTCAAGTCCAACTGGTATTTTTTCTTTCTCTTCCCTGAGGAGCATCTTTTTTCTATACTACCACTTCTCTATTACTTCAGTTATTCACTGCATTTAGTTGTTTATCTTACTTTTTTCAGAAATATTCCTTCATAACAAAGAGGTGCTAAAAACCTCATTTCACAAGTAGGTATGAAAAAGAAATATCTTGAACACCTTTCCTAAAAAGAAATCTAAAGGTAGGTAATTTAGTACATAAGCCTTTAGGAAAGCATTAGAAGAAAGTAAGACAAAGTCAAATATTAACAATTTACTGAACATAAATTCTCATTACACAAAATAGTATCTCTCCTTATAACTTCAAAATATTAATAGGGCAACACAGCAAAATATCAAGTGTCAGATGCAGCTAGACTACAAAATGTTATGTTTTTATTTTAGAAGTATGATTGTTATTATTGCTGAAACGAGAATTTTAGAAAAAAAACTACCATCAGTTTCTTAACATGTAATTTATTTGTAAAAGTCAACCAAAACAATCTGAATTCACTCATCAGCTCAGGAAGCAGATTCCATGACATTTTTTTCCCCTAAATGCTAAATGACACAGGCAGCGATAAAATATGCAGAGAAAGAACCATGTCACAGAAGATGTGACAATTTGGATAAATGATGATAAATTGTGATGTAGAACAGCCGTTTGTAAGCTGCTGTTTTCAAAAACATGTATTTTAATGATGATTTTTGCCAAATATCATTTTAGAGAGATATTCTGTAATAAAACCATTGACAAACAAAATTGGTACCTTATTATAAATTAGAACAGAAATGTATTTAAGTTTTCAGCAAACTTGTACTTTGCTTTAAATGAGAATGCATTTTAGATCCAGTCAGTTCCTTACAATGTTAAACACAGTCATCATCTGACCCAGAAATCCCACTCCGAGGTATAAAACAGAAATTAAAACATACTTTCACACAAACCCTTGTACATGAATGTTCATACATGCAACATTATTCATAAAAGACAAGAAGTGCAAACAACCCAAATGTCCATCAAGTGACATATAATATCAATAGAACAGAATATTATTCAGCAATAAGAAGGAATAAAGTACTGATACATGCTACAATACGGATGAACCTTGAAAATATTATATTAAGGAAGCCAGTCACAAGAGGCTACATATCACTATGTTTATATGAAATATAAATTCTATTTATATGAAATGCCCAGAATAGGCAAATCCATAGAAATAAGATGTAGATAAGTGGTTGCCTAGGGTTGAGAGTGTAGAGGGAATGGAGAATAATTGCTAATGGATATAGGGTTGCTTTCTGGGGTAATGAAATGTTCTAGAATTGTGCACGGTGATGGCTGCACAACTCTCTGGCTATACACAACCTCTGAATTGTACACTTTAAGTGGGTGAACTGTATGTGAACTACATCTCCAAAAAGCTGTTTAAAATGCCAGTTAAAAAGGCCAGTCATGGGCTTTCCTGGTGGCGCAGTGGTATAGAATCCACTTGCCAGTGCAGGGGACACGGGTTCGAGCCCTGGACCAGGAAGATCTCACATGCTGCGGAGCAACTAAGCCCACGAGCCACAACTACTGAGCCCAAGTGCCGCAACTACTGAAGCCCGCGCGCCTAGAGCCCACGCACCGCAATGAATAGTCCCCGCTCGCCGCAACTAGAGAAAGCCCACACACAGCAACAAAGACCCAACGCAGCCAAAGATAAATAAATAAATAAATTTACTTTTTAACAAAAGGGCCGGTCATGTTGTAGCTGTTTATAACTTGTATAGACTTTTCAAAGTCTAAATCCCTAATTATCAAAATATGTTTCTTACTGTCCACAAACCTCATTTCATTTCCTTACATAAAACCATCTGCCTATTCCACTATAAATACTACACGTAGTGAAAGAAAGTGCTTCTAAAATTAAATTATGTTTTCAAAACAGATTTCTCCTTAATATATTTAATTTTAATGATTCGCATGTGAATTATCCACACTTTCCATTAACTATGGTTAAATTTTCAATCTCAGATAAGTATCCCCCAATACAAAAGCACAGTAACAGGCCATTCCTCTCCCAACACAAGCTGTGTGGACTAAATTTTTAACGTATTAGCTTGAATTTTAAAAAGCAAAATTAAGGAGGCAGATCTGTAAGAAAAGCAAGCATATGAAGTCTCAGAATTTTAGAATGGAAAATATTTTCAAGATTGATCCTCTTCAGGACTACCGAAACTTTAATATCTAAGAACTAACCCCAGGAATTTTGTGATAGTCTCATATCACCTTACTTTTTAAATTTTTATTGGAGTATAGTTGATTTACAGTGCTGTGTTACTTTCTGCTATACATACCTTACTATTTTGCCTTATTATTTATATTTACATTAAGTTGATTCCTTTCCTTTCTTTTCTTTTTAACTTAGCAATGTATGACACAACATCAGTGAACTTACGGGTTTGGTAAGCTATCTGTCCTAGTCTAACAAACATTACAATAAATAAAAGTTTAAATGGTGATGTGTCTATCACTTAAAAACATCTTGCACATGATCAGTACTACATCTACCACACTATGGGAAACACTGATCTAGTTTTATCTTCTAATTTTATGGGTGAGAAAGTTGAACTTCCTGGTGACTCTCAAAAGTCTGTGCACATCAGAACCTCCTGGAGGGTTTGTGTTAAAATAGAGAGTGCTGGGCTCTTCCCCAAGAGCGTAGGTCTGGGGTAAGGTCTGAGAATTTACGTTTCTAACAAATATCTAAGTGGTACTAATGCTGCTGGCCCAGGGACCGCCCTTCAAAAACCACTGACCAAAACCTACTAACCCCAAATTAGTCAGACCAGAATTTAAACTAGAACCCAATCTTCTCTTAGATGCTCTTATAATTATATGCTCTATCAAACATGTTTAATGTTGCTGAATTTTATTCACCTTTCACTTAATTTTACTCTTTTCAATAAAGGTGATTATTAAATGCTAAAGATCAGGTTTATACATTTTTAAGACTTCAGAGTTGTTATAAAATAGTGATTAATAAAAATTTAAGGAAAAGAACATTACAATCACCTTTGAGGACCCTGAATCCCTTTTCTTGTTCACATACCCTCCATTAGTCCTTTGAGATAAACATTATCTTCAAGTTTGTGTCTTATCATTCACTTGCTTTTCTTGTTAATTTTCTCATAGCCATATCTCTAAATAATATATTGTTTAGGTTGTACGTTCTGAGCTTTATACTATATCTTTTTATGCTATTTGCTTTTTTATTCAATATGATGTTTTTGAGATGTAGCCCTCGGTTTTTATCAGTAATTCATTGCTTTCATGGCGGGACACTATTTCATCTACAAGAAAACAGCACTAAAATTGTTGACGTTTGTTTTCATTTTGAAAAAATCAGAGGTAAAAAAGAAGTTGCAAAAATAGTACAGAGAAGTCCTATGTATGCTTCATCCAGTTTCCTCCAATGGTTACATCTTACCTAACTATATTACAGTATCAAAACCAGCAAACTGGTTTTGGGATAATGCTTGTGTATAGTTTCATGCCATTTTATTATATATGCAACTCTCAATTTTTAAGTTCTTTTTTTTTTTTCTCGCGGGCCGCCCAGGCCGCGAGACCAAGGGCAGCGGGGGCCGGGCCGGCGCGCCGCCCCCGCCCCGCCTCAGGCCGCCCGCGCTTGGGCCGCCGCCCGGCGACGCGAGGCCAGTCCCACCCCGCCCCCACCCCCACCCCCACCGCCGGCCCGGGGGTCGCTCACCTTCCGCGTTGCCCCAGACCACCATGCCCGGGCACAGCCGCCTCCTCCGGCCTCGCCGGCCCCGCCGCCGCCACACGGTGCCCTCGCCTGGGACGGGGAGAAGGGCCGGGAAAGGAGTCGCACCGCCGCGCCGCGGTCCACGCTCGCCCCACGCTCGCAGCGGCCACCCTGAGCGCGCCCAATGGCTGCTCTGTCCCTCCCCCTCCGACGGGCGCGCGCGCCGCGGCTCCGCCCCGCCCCACCCCCTGCGGCGGCCGGCGCGCTCCCAGGCTCCTCCCCGCCCTTCCCCACCCGCGGCGGTTCCGGCCCCGGCTCGCACTCCGCCCCGCGCTGCGCGAGTGCCCGCCTCGCGCCTGGCCTCGGGCGACCCTGAACCACCGGCGCGGCGCCCCTCCCAGGCCCGCCCGCGGAGGTCAGCCCCTCCGCTGCACGTGACCGTCTCGCTCGCGGGGGCGGAGAGGAGCGCGGCGCCGGCCCACCTTCCGCATCCCGAGACCCGCGCGCCTCCCGCTGGGGTTGATGCGCTGTTCTCCTCTCTGCGAGTCCCCGCCCCGCGCTGCACTCCCCAGTCCGGGAGGACACTGGTTCAGGGACTGACCATGCTTAATCAAGATCATTCTATTGATATTAATGAATATCTGAGTTACTTCCTTTATTCCCCCCCTCCCCCCGCCAATTAAAGACAATGCTCCTACCTATTAGAAAAATGAAAATCCAAACACTGACAGCCCCAAATACTTGCAAGAATGTGAAGTAATAGGAACGCTCATTCATTGCTGGTGGGAATGCAAAATAGTACAGCCATTCTGGAAGAGAGTTTGGCAGTGTCTTACAAAACTAAACATACTCTTACTATACGATCCAGCAATCGGACTCCTTGGTATTTACACAAAGGAGTTGAAAAATTATGTCCACATCAAAAACCTGGACACAGATGTTTCATAGCAGCTTTATTCATAATTGCCAAAACTTGGAAGCCACCAAGATGCCCTTCGGTAGATGAATGGGTAAACAAACTGGTGCATCCAGATAATGGAATATTATTCAGCACTAAAAAGAAATAAGCCATCAACCCATGAAAAGATATGCAAGAACTTTAAATGCTTATTACTAAGTGAAAGAAGCCAATCTGAAAGGCTACATACTCTTTGATTCCAACTAAGTGATACCATAATGGTGGATAATGTCATTAGTCAAAACCCATAGAACATACAACACCAAGCGTGAATCCTAATGTAAACTATGGACTTTGGGTGCTAATGAAGTGTAAATGTAGATTCATCAATTGTAACAAATATACTTCTCTGCTGAGTAGTTGATAATGGTGGAGGCTATACATATGTGGGAACAGGGGGTACATGGGAAATCCCTGTACCTTTCACTCAATGTTGTTGTGAACATAAAACTGCTCTAAAAAAATAAAGTCTACAAACTTTAAGCTGTACGATGAATAAGTTCTGAGGTTCTAATGTATAGCATGGTGACTAGTTGATAACACTGCAATGTATAACTATAATTTGCTAAGAGAACTTAAAGGTTGACCCCCAAAACATATACATATATATTTATATATTCCTCTTTACCATAAATGTAACGGCTGTGCTCCTGGCTTCTCTAATCTCTTCCAATCATCTATTTTTATTTCTGCTCAGTACCATGCTGTCTTAATTGGTAGAGTTTTATAATAGCGAGTCTTAATATCTAGTAGGTCAAAAATCCCCAATTCACTCTTCCATTTGCTGTTAAGAATCAGCTCGCATGTTCTATGTGGGGGAGGGAGGTGAAGGAAATTCATTTTAGTGTCATAACATCTCTAAAACAATTTGGGGAGAATCACATCTTCTGTAGATTGAAATTTTCTATTGAAATAAGATTTATTTCTCCATTCCTTTAGTTTTTCTTAAGTGTCTTTGTTCTATAATTTTCTCCATATAGTTGTTGCCTATTCTTGCTAGAGTTATTCCTAGGTACTTTATAACTGTGATAATATTATAAATGGTATCTCATTGCCTTTTCTAAATAGTTGTAGCAGAGTACAGAAATGCAATTGATTTTGTATATTGATTTTGTTTGCAGTATACTTGCTAACCACTTTTATTCATTCGAATACTTCATCTGTAGATTCTTTTGGTTTTTCTACAGGGACAAGATATCCTCAATGACTAGTGATAGCAGTTTCTTCTTCTCCAATGCTAAGAATTCTTCTTTTTCTTCCTGTGTAAGACTTCCTATATAATGCTGCAAAGAAGGATTATCTTATCTTGTTGGTGAAAGGTGTCTTATCTTGTTTCCAATATTGAAAAAGAATGTTTTCAATGTTTCACCATTAAATATCACATCTGCTGAATATTTATACCTTCTAATGATAGTCTGTTCATTTTGTATCATGAATAGATACTGAATGTTATGGAATGCATTTTCTACATCTCCTGAGATTAAATTTTTTTTAAATCAAGAATTCAGTGGGGGACAGATGGATTGAGAGTTTGGGGTTAGCAGACGCAAACTATTACATATAGGATGGATAAACAACAAGGTCCTACTCTACAGCACAGGGAACTAAATTCAATATCCTGTGATAAACCATAATGGAAAAGTATGAGAAAGAATGCATATATATGTAACTGAGTCTCTTTGCTGTACAGCAGAAATTAACATTGTAAATCAACTGTACTTCAATAAAAAACTTACTCTGCATCCATAATGTGTCACACTGTTCTAGACAGTAGAGGTAAAGCAGTGACCAAACAGATGAAAACACTTGCCCTCAGGGAGTTCACCTTGTATTAAAGGAGAACAAACACAATGAATAAATAAAATGCATAGTTTGTTACATATTGATCAACACAAAAGACAAAAATGAAGTAGAGAGGGGAACAGGTAGTGTCGGGAAGGAGGTCTGCAACTTCAAATGCAGTGGTAGGAATGGGTGTCATTGACAAAATGACATCTGGCAAGAGCCTGCAAGCAGAAACAAGAGCATAGGTTGTATGCAGTAAGCACTGCAAGGCAATATGAAGTTCTGTTACAAATTCTGTGAAGGAAAAGTGAATTTCTGAGTAGGTTCACTGGAAAAGATAAATGTTAACATACTATTTTAGTTGCTAATTCCCTATCACAAGCAATGAAGCTTAAAAATCTTACATCAACTATTAAGTAAATTAAAAAAACAGCTGAAACCATTATAACCACCAGTAGTACCAAAGTAGCATTCTTATTAAAAGTATGAAAATAACCATTTCAATATAGAATACAGAAAGATAACAAAAATTATTCTGTTGTTCAAAGTAAATTATTATAAAATTTCAACTTGGGTCACAGAAGCCTATCAAAAAAATAAGTATGGGAAAAGCATAAATGGAAAAAAGAAATATTCACAAGTACAAGACCTAAAACTCATTGTAAGTACTCCCCATAAGTTATCTGACCCAATCCAGGGCTAACACTCTAAAGAAACATGAAAACAAAAAGACAATCACTCAGAGACCAGATGACAGAAAGAGGAAAGGAATCGTTTCAAAGATGTGTTACAGAAAGTTCAAGTACAAAATTTTCAAATTAATATTGAGAATGCAAAAGGAAAAAAGACCCAGCAAGTCTAACTAGCAATGAAATAAATAAGCAAAGACAAAAAGAGAAGGACATCGAAACACACAAAGACTGACCAAAAGAGAATAAGGAAACTCCTAAACCAAAAGGTCACAGAGGTGTCCTATCCAACATTAGCTCATGGGATGATGATAGGTGTTTATGCGGGGGGGGGGTGAATAGGTCAAAGTTAATCTATTAGATTCTTTATGCAGTACATCTCAGAATCTTTCAAAATGCCACTGTGAATTATGAATCACTAACCTACTTTGGGGGTAGGGTATGGGGGGCACAGAGTAAGTACGCATAAGAATGTAGTCTTTCCCATGCCAGCTCACCACGGAACCCTTTATTTTGGCCAAAAACAAAAGTCTGTGAGAAAAATGTTGTCCTAAAGGATGGTAAGACAGATGAAATTCATAAATCGCTTTGTAGAGTTAAAGGAATGCTAAAAAAAAAAAAAAAAAATTTAAGGACTTTCTGGTTGTTGTTTTTTTCTTTTATTATTGGTAGAAAGCCAGCCAAGAATCAGTTGGACTTACAAACATGAGTACATGGATGAATAAAAGATAGAAAAGAGAATAAATCAAAATTCTGATATATTTTACTGAAGAGGATATTTGGATACAAATGTTGTTATGAAGCAGTCCAACTACGCTAAAGTAAAGAAAGAAAAATGCAAGGGTTGTACTCGTCCTAACTGACAAAAGTGAAATAAATCACCAGGATGGAATGGTATCCAACCAGAGTTCTGGATGCTCTTGAGGACGACTATGAATTTGTAGGCAAAGTTAGATAGAATCATCCGAATAGCCCCAAATCTGGCTCCTACAAAGGCTCTGGAGAAGACCCAATAAAATAAGATTCATTGTGGATTTGTTGGAAGTATAGGGTAGGTTGATGGAATTTTTAATTAAGAATAGACTCAGACACTGAAGTAAAAATAACCTAATAGAAGAAACACCGTAAAGTTATAGAATCTATAGATATCTGTATTAATTCTATATCTATAGGTAGATTCTGTATCTATAAAGAGAAATAGATATAAAACACCTGAAAGTTTTTGAAGTGGTAAATAAACTGAGGCAGGAAATAATGTTTATTTAGACTTTCGACACATCTTAGACAACATTCTTCAACAAAGGTTGAAAATATTAAATCACTATCAAAAGAAATATTCTGCCCCAGATAGGAAAGTGGCTTGGTGGCCGAAAACAAAAGGAAGAAATAAGCAAAATTTCAAATATAGTTTATCTCGGGATTTTAGTGAAAACTAGTCTCATTTGTATAATATTGAAAAATGGAGCACACGGCAAATGTTCAGGTTTAGAAATGAGCAGTGAAATGCCAAGCGCCAGAGATAACCGATGGAGAGTTATTTATTTATTTAGTACAGTCCTGGCAATGACAAGGGTCATAGCCAGTATGATCCACGACATTCAGGGAAGCTCTCCACGTGCCAAACACCACCTGAGTCACTGTATGTGCATGACTTTGTTTAGTCTTCACAACTTCCTACAGAAGTAATTGCCATTTTATTCCATGAGTTTACAAGCTAGACAGTAAAGGCTCAGAGAGGAAAGTAACTTCCCCAAAGATCACTAAGGTAAGTAGGTGGCAGTCATAGGAGCTACTAAATGATAGAGCTAAAATTTGAAACCTGGCAACTGACCCCAGAATCCTTACCTACTTTGGGGGTAGGGTATGGGGGGCACAGAGTAAGTATGCATAAGAATGTAGTCTTTCCCATGCCAGCTGACCACGGAACCCTTTATTTTGGCCAAAAACAAAGCACTGCGAGAAAAATGCTGTCCTAAAGGGTGGTAAGTCAGATGAAATTCATAAATCACTTTGAAAGGTTAAAGGAATGCTAAAAAAAAAAAAAAAAAAATTAACTACTGCACCAATGGTTCTCAAACTTGAGCATGCATCAGAATCACCTGGAAGGTGTGTCAAAGACAGACTGCTGGGCCCCATCCCCTCGAGTTTCTGACTAAGCAGATTTTGTGGGTTCCGAATTTCTATTTCTAACAAACTGATGTTTCTGCTCAAGGGCCCACACTTGGAGAAATATGGTCCTAAGCCACAGGTGGTGAAACAAAGAAAGCAAGCGATCACGATAAGAATGGTCTCGGGAAAAGGAGAAAACCTAGGTGAAGAAAGCTGGCGTGGAATTAAGGAAAGGAGGGATGAATCATCCAGTAAATGGGGTCAAGCTAAAATCACATGGAAGTTTTCCTGGGCCTTTTGCTCCCTGGGTGGGCAAAGAGTCTTCCTGGGACCTCAAAAAGCCTAAAACTATTCAACCCAGCTTCGGGCACAGTATAAATTTAATGGCAAAAGGATGTCCCCACGTTCAGGATCTCTGTACTCTGGCTACCACCACAAACCTTACCCACTGACAATACCTAGAACTCCTTTAACAGGAAACAAAACGTTTTACTTTGTAGCAAGAAATAGAAGCTTGAGAAGGAAATAAGTCCTAAAAAGTGAATATATATCGCTGTCTACAGATCTCATTCCAAATGTAAATGACTGCTTATAGATTAACCATAGGTCTAATATAACATGGCATGTCTAATATTCTTAAAATTACAAAAATTCAGTTTTATTACTTTGGAGAGGAAGCATGATGCTACATGAAAGGCATCAAATTTGGTGTTAGAAATCCTATATTTGGGGATAAATGACTTCTGACAAGTCTTTTTTTGTTTCTTTGTTTATGTTTTATTTTTGGCTGCGTTGGGTCATCGTTGCTGCACGTGGGCTTTCTCTAGTTGCGGCGGGCGGGGGCTACTCCTCGTTGCGGTGCACGGGCTTCTCATTGCAGTGGCTTCTCTTGTTGCAGAGCACAGGCTCTAGGCACGTGGGCTCAGTAGTTGTGGCTCGCGGGCTCTAGAGCGCAGGCTCAGTAGTTGTGGCGCATGGGCTCAGTGGCTCCGCGGCATGTGGGATCTTCCCGGACCAGGGCTCGAACCCGTGTCTCCTGAATTGGCAGGCGATTCCTAACCACTATACCACCAGGGAAGTCCAGACATTTTCTTCCTACGTAAAAAAGGAGCAGTAGGGACTTCCCTGGTGGCACAGTGGTTAGGAATCGCCTGCCAGTGCAGGAGACACGGGTTCGAGCCCTGGTCCGGGAAGATCCCACATGCCGCGGAGCCACTGAGCCCATGCGCCACAACTACTGAGCCTGTGTGCCACAGCTACGGAAGCCCGCGCGCCTAGAGCCCGTGCTCCGCAACAAGAGAAGCCAGCGCAACGAGAAGCCCGCGCACCGCAAGAAGAGTAGCCCCCACCCGCCTCAACTAGAGAAAGCCCACGCGCAGCAACGACCCAACGCAGCCAAAAATAAATAAATATAAAATTAATTTATTTTTTTTTTAAAAGGAGCAGTAATTCCCCACAGAGATGTGAGGATCAAAAGGGATCATATTTGTGAAAGTGTTTGGTCAATTATAACTCACTTTTTCAATTATAAGGTGTTAGGACTACTTCGGGGAGTAACACGTTTTATACAAGCTGTTACTAGATGTGCACTGTATTCAAGTTTAGGGTGCATATTAACGTCCAGTGTCATTTATACACAAGAGATGCCTTCTAGGCTCAAGAGACAAAAGTTACAAGTGATAATCAGGCATTCATGACGCTGGGATTTGATAACGTTTCTCCCAGTCTAAACGCAGTGGGAAACATCCAGAACTGAAAGTGGACACAAACTACTTAGTATTTTAGGAAAGCAGGAGAGACACAACAGGATTGGGGAGAAGTATCAAGTCTATCAGAGGCTCTCAGGGACGCCTGGTGTCTACCTACAGAGGCTGCAACCAGCATATTCTTAGGACAAAACCCTAAGGTAGTGGGTGGTTTTTTGTTTGGTTTTTTGTTGCCTGAGAGTGAGCTACTGTCCCGCTATCTCACTCTAAAACCTATAGAAAGAGAAGGGCTGTGTTCCTCCAGCTGTGGCACCTCAGGGTAGGGTCCTCTACCTAAGGCTCTGAAAAAGTAAGGAGGGCACAGTGCTACCTCATAGTACAAAAAGGTACATGAAAGACCTATGTTCTCCTTCCTCTGCTGCTGGCAGGCACTAAGATGAGGAAGAGATGCTCAGAAGGCCATGGCATGGTGATGGAGGAGTCCAGTCTGGCTGCGGCACCTTCACGACCTTAGGAAAACTGTCGGCAAGCTTTCATTAGAGTAGGTTCAGGCCACAACGTGCATATTCATCTTTCATCTGTTTAAACAAGGCACTAAATAGTAGGTGTCACTGGTCACTTCCTATTGAACAAAGCCTACAAGATTTTAGGTAAGCATCAAGACACTGATGTTGGGTCAGGCGAAGATTTCTTAGCTATGACACCAAAAAGTATATTGATAAAAGAAAAAAATAAGCTGGGCTTCATTCAGATAAAAAATAACGCATTTCAAAAGACACCATTAAAAAAGTAAAGACGTGCCATGAACTAGGAAAAAATATTTGAAAATCATATATCCAATAAAGGACTTGTATCCAATAATAACAAGTGTTGGCAAGGATATGGAGAAACTGGAACCCTCATGCATTGCTGGTGGAATTGTCAAATTCGAAACTGCTACTTTGAAACACTGATTCATCATATGACCCAGGTAATTACCCCTAGGTAACCACCCAAGTGAAATTAAAACTACATGCACACATCAGCCAGAGCGGCCAAAACGTGGAAACAAACCAAATGTCCATTAATTGGTGGATGGATAAATAAAATGTAGTATATCCATACTATAGAATATTCTTTGGCAATATGATACAGGCTACTGCATAACCTCAAAAACATTACGCCAGATAAAAGAAGCTAGACACAAGAGACCACATACGGTATGATCCCATTTATATGAAATGTCTACAAAAGGCAAATCTATAGAGGTAAGAAGTAAATTATCGGTTGAATGGGTCTGGGGGTGGGAATGAGAGTGATTCCAAATAGGCACAAGGTTTCTTTTGGAGGGTGATGGAAATGTTCAAAAATTAGATTACATGATAGGTGCATACAACTCTATAAATTCACAGATTTTACTAAAAACCACTGAATTGCATATACTTCAAAAGAGTCAATTGTATGGCATGTGAATTATACATCAATAAAACTGTTTAAAACATAAAGAAATTTAAAAGAGAAGTCAGGGACAGCCCTGACCCCAAACCTCACTATGAAATGTGAACATATTTACACAGAAATCTGCCGCTTATCCTGATGTCGCCCTTCCAGAAACTTGACTCTTAGGATGACAAAGAACACGAACAAAGAGTAAGAGACCTCCAAACAGGGTCTAAGATAGCCGTGGCTCATTTATGCACTTTAGACTACAGGAGAAAATGGAAGTCCTCCCCTCGCCCCTACCCAGCCTGAGATGAAAACTTAATGACTCATAGGTACAAATGCAGGGCACCTAATTTTAAGCTCGATTATCTGGTTTTCCTCAGCAGCTACATTAACTAAGTGACAGTTAATACTGAGGATGGGATCAGAAGCAAACTATCAAAGCACAGGCCTCTGGGTCTGGTCAGCCCCTTACAACTTCACACCACTGAGGGCAGGGCAGCAACGGTACCCTGGTGGCCAAAAATGGTTATGACATCTGTTATCTGAGGCTGGAAAGAGAATCAGTTTCTCAAAATGAGGTCATCAAAATGGCCATGGGTCTGCACCCATTTATGATACAGGTTCTCTTGCCTCACTCAAACCAACTGAATCAGAACCTCCAACAATGATACCTAAGAATCTGCATTTTTAACAAGCCCCCTCGATGATTCTTATGTTTTCAATTTTATTGTGCACAAGAGCCCTTTACTTAGAGAATATTAGAGATGGAAGGAACCTTGATGATCATCTAACCCAAAGTTCACCTACTGTAGATGAAAACACCGGGGACCAACGATGTAACATGATTTTCAAAGATCAAATAGTTCTTTAAACTCTTAAAAAAAAAACAAAAACAAAACTATGTCTCTAGTCCTAAAAATTGTCAAGAATACTACTGACAAAAGAGAATATAAAATGTACCTTGGAAATATTTTCTTCAAAGATTGATGAAGATAACATGCTTAATCATTTAAAGGGATATGTTTCTGCTCTCAGGAAAATTCATCCAGAGCACCTCATTACCTGAAGCTGCCAACTAAATGAGTCATCATAACAGTTAAGTTATTTTTTCCTTGTTGGTATGTTCAGTTTAATTATTGCCTTTTTTCCTCAAACCTACCTCCCTTGAGAAAATGCATAGGTTATTTGACCCAAAACACCAACATTCTTACAGATCACAAGCATTAAGTCATCATTTCCGCTGAAGCCACATCTCCAGGGCTGCAAGTCATATTTTTATATTAATGCAGCCTGAATTCTCCTGTGCGTGGGTCCTAAATCATGAGCTAGCAAGAGGGAGGAGATATGGGGATATATGTATATGTATAGCTGATTCACTTTGTTATAAAGCAGAAACTAACACCACTGTAAAGCAATTATACTCCAATAAAGATGTTTAAAAAAAAAAAGATTACATTCTATTGGAGGAAAACAGTCAATAAACAAATATACAAATTAATTAAAAAAAAAAAAGTGGGTCTGTTTCCAGGGGCCTATTTAGCCAGTGGGTTCATCACCCGAAACCTCAGGCTCCCTTTCATTATTCCTGCTTGATCCTGCCTTTTGATAATTTCCAGTAAAGCACTGTTGTCTTATTTTCTGCTTTAGACAAGCTTAAGGGAGAGTTTCTTAAGTCACTTGACCAAAATATATTTTGGAGCACGGAAAGAACATAGTTTCTTTGTTTTGGGGGGGGGTTTTGTTTTCACAAAAGGATTACTTGGATTCAAAATCTTGTTCACTGACTTGTTAATCGTGATGTAGTGACATGACAAATTTCTCAGCCTGTTAGAGGCTTTAATTTCTTTTTCACAAAATGTAAAGAATAACACCTACCTTGCAAGGTTTTTTGCAAAGATTCTAAAAAACACGTAGCACGTAAAGTAGATAATATATGTAACACGAACAGTGTCTATTGTATATATATAATTGTCAATGAAAAAATGTTGCCTGCCATATCAGTAAACAAAGGATGTTGCAGCCATCAAGCCATCACGTTATAGCCGCCCCAAGAGTGAACCCTGAGGAAACTCAGGATGGAAACAGGATGCCCACCATCTAGCAGTCAACCGCCACAGCCTCCCCTGATGGTGCACCCCGAGGGAACTCAGGATGAGAAAGCACAGGATACTGGCCCACATAGCTGAGGTGCATATCAAAGGAAGGACTTCAGTGAGCCCAGACTTTTGCATCTTCCCATACACAGAAAAACACTAAAAATTCATTAACTCGAGATGTCTGGTTTTCTTTAATTAACAGGAATCTTTCGATGTTCCGATTACCTGGTCTTTGTTGCAAAAACTCCTATAGTTGATGGTTCCTCCCTCTCCTTTTTGGATCAGTCCCTCAGAGAGAGCTGAGAGGCTGTGTCCCAGGCTTAAGTCCTCAGTTTTGCCCACCCAATAAAACATATTTCTCAACTTTGAGGTTGTGCATTTTTTTCAGTCAACATCATATATATGTTAAATATACATATATAGAATATATATACACAAATATACATATATATTAGTGTAGGGGGTAAAAACATGGACTTTTCCTTGTTATTTAACCACTCTGAACCTCAGTTGCCATTTCAGCAAAAGAGACATATTAACAGGTCCTAAATCACAGTGTTGTCAGAAGGGCTAAACACACATAAAGCCTGTACCCGCTGTCTGGCAAACAGTAGGAGCTCAACAAATGTTGTCCAATGGCAAGGCAGCCCTCAAGAGACCAGCGGTCAGTACGTGGTGGGTATTATGATTATTGTTCATTTCTTTCAGGGGCAATCTGGAAGCGCAGAGGCAGAGGTCTGGAGGAATTTTAGGGGTCCACACAATACACCCAGGTGGGAACAACACAGATCCCCTGAGTGGGGTTCAGGGAGCACCTCAGCAGCCCTGGCCCTTCCTGCTCTCTCAGTTGGGAGGGTCTCAATGCTGGACTTTGTATTTTCAAAAGATGGCCCGGGCCTTCTTCAGAGAAGAGGAGGTGACAGACAGCATGATGGCGGCTGATGAAGGTGTGGGATGATGAGCGGAGAGTCAGCTTGTACCAGAAACATCAACACTCAACCAATGCCTGGCTCTACTTCCTCACCTGTTGATTGATGACTAGGCTTTATCTAGTTTCAGGACGAGAGTAAAACACAAGGATTCGAAATAGAGTCACAGGTGTAGAAAACAAACTTATGGTTACCAGGGGGGGAAAGTGGGGAGGGGAGCGGGATAAATTGGGAGATTGGGGTTGACACATACACAACACTACCTATAAACTAGATTACTAATCAGGACCTATTGTATAGCACAGGGAACTCTACTCAGTACTCTGTAATGACCTGTATGGGAAAAGAGTCTAAAAAAGAGTGGATTATATGTATATGTATAACTGCTTCACTTTGCTGTACACCCGGAACTAACACAACATTGTAAATCAACTATACTCCAATAAAAATTTTAAAAAAACACACGCAAGGATTCTCCAAAGATCTTATGTTTGGACCTGATTCCTAGATCTTCTTCTGGGAATTGGGGGTGGGAGGAGAGAGAGTAAAGGAAACGGTGGGGTGGGGCGGGGGGACGTGCATAGGGAAATGAGCGCTTCATGGTGGAAGCACTGAAGCACCACAAAAGGAGTTCCATCGATCCTGGAGAAATCCCCTCACGTCCCCTCCAGGAAAACTTCAAAACTCAGGACTGTCGATTCAGCGCACCTGAAAAAAACAAAGCAGATGGACGTCAGGACCCCGTTGGGATCCTGCAGCTCCATGGCTGCGGCCCCAGCAGTTTTGAGGGCAAACAGCTTACTCCAGAGTATTGATCCAGCCACAGCAAGGTGCAATCTGCTTAAAAAAAAAAAAAAAAAAGCCCGTTTGAGAAATAGACCCACAGACACAGAAAACAAAATTTCGGTTACCGAAGGGGAAAGGGTGAGGGGAGGGATAAATTAGGAGTGTGGAATTAACAGAGACACACAGATATATGATATATGTAAAATAGATGAACAACAGGGTCCTACTGTAGAGCACAGTATTACTGTGCTCAATATTACTCAATATCTTGCAATAAACGATAATGAAAAAGAATCTGGAAAAGAATATATATATGTATGTATGTATACGTATGTATGTGTGTATGCATAACTGAATCACTTTGCTGTACACCTGAAACCACCAACAATGTAAATCAACCATTCTTCAGTTTCAAAAAATAATTTAAAAATAATTTTAAAGTCTGTGTATGTACAGCAACCCTACCCCGTCAAGCCGGGAAGACGAACAGCAGTTACGTGTAGACAGAGGCAACCCACCACATTGTCCCCAGCACGCAACTCCAGACATGGTCAGAAGCCTTTTACTGCCTGAGAGTTTTAGCACATGAGGGGGAAGCTTTTCAACTCAATTAGCATTCAATGGTCCTGATGCTCAATCACAGGGATCAGCTGGGAAGTTACTAAAGCCATTACCGGGGGCTGGAGTCGCCAGTTGAGTTTGAAATGTCAGTGCCTTTCCCCTGACACCACCTCCCCTCTTCCCACTGTCCCTCCCAAGCAGAGGTCCTGATAATTTGGTAACCTTTCACAACAGCAGGGAGTCACCCTTCAGTCTTGGGATCAGGGACTTTGAAATGCCCAAGGAGTCAATTACAGCTTGGCTCTGTCCCTGGGAAAAGAAAGCAGCATCCGAGAGGTGGAAGGAATTGGGGTCCTGGGCAACGCGGGCAAGTGAGTTCCCAGGCGCCTTCTCCCAGATGCTGCCTGCATCCCACCAAATCTTCCGAAGAGACCACAGCCTGTAGGGGTAGAAAGAAGAGCCTGGGAAGACCCAGCTCAAGGTTGCTCTAAGCAAAAGAGAATATGAATGGAGAATTGTCTCGAATTAGAGGAGGATTGCAGGAATGTAACCCTTTGTATTCTAAAGATCTGACAGTGAATTGGTAGGTAGGTAGGACCTTGGCTAGTTGTTAATCAATACCCATTGGCCCTTTCCCTTTGCTGCATCCAGATTCCCTTCGACAGCCCCCTTGCCTCTGGGTGAGGCCCTGGGACCAGCCCTGACCAGTGGACCATGCGCAGAAGTGGCTCTCTCCTCTCTGGGCAGAAGAGGCCAAGAGCGTGCGTGCCTTCTCCAAGCTCCCTTCTTCCAGCGCCGGGGCTCTGAGGACCCGAGGAAGGTGACGCCACAATGTTGAAGGACCCTGAGTCCCTCACATCTGCAAAGAACAGAGTCTCCCACTCCAACCCTAACCAGTAAATCGAGCAAGAAAGAAAACTTGAACCTGTATGGATGAAGAATGTCGCCTGCCCTATCAGTCAACAGAGTGTTGCAGCCATCAAGCCATCATCAGCCATGGCAGCCATCCCCGATGGTGCACCCGGAGGGGATTCAGGATGGAGAAAAGCAGGATGCTGGCTCTAGATAGTTCAAATGCACATCAAAGGAAGGATTCCAATGAGCCCAGACTCCTGCCTCTTCCCATACATGGAAAAATGCTAAATTCATTAACTTGAGATGTCTGGTTTTTCTTTAATTAACAGTAATCTTTTGATCTTCCGACTACCTGGTTGTTTTGGGGTTTAATGTTTTGTTTTGTTTTGTTTTTTACAAAACTCCTATATGTCCTGGTTCCTCCCTTCCCTCTTCAGTGCAATCTCTCAGAGCGATCTGACACTGCCTCCCGGGCTTAAGTCCTCAGCAAGTCCACCAAAAAAAAGATGATTCTCAACTTTTAGTTGTGCATTTTTTTCAGTCAACACCTGCTAAGCCACTGAGATTTTAGGTTGTTTGTTAGTACAGCTACCATCAGTTATCCTGACTGACAAAATGACATAATCAGAATTACAAACAAAAATATCCATCATATATATATATATATATATATATATATATATATATATATATATATATATATATATTTATAAACAACAAAATAACGGAATTAACTGTCCAAAAAAGGGAGCTGGTTAAATAAAGGATGGTACACGATACAGCCGTTAAGACACGTCTTTAAAATGATGCTAATGACATAGGGATACGATAAAAAGTGAACTTATTGTTTTTTATACTGCAGAGTAGTAACCAAAAAGTAATTGTAAAATAATTTAAGTACTTTGCTTAGAGTCTTTGAAGGGGATTTATGGATCACAGATTTTTTTTTTAAATTCTCCCTTTCCCGTCTTACCACAGCACTTGCTCCCACACTTCCTTCTTCAAATATTCGTGCACAAAATCCCCGCCACTAGCCTACTTACCTCTAGCCTCCCCTTCCTTTTTTCCCCAATACTGTACCCCCAAAACTAAAGGACAGTCCACCATGCAGAAAAGGAAGAATAGGTGGAAGGAAGGTAAGACTGCTAACAGTCATACATCAACAATGCTCACCCAGAACCTCTGGCAAAAGGAACTTCATTTTCCTACATCTTTCCAGAATCAGAATCTTGCTCACCTCTGGCCCAGGCTCAAAGGGAGCTCTTGTCGTCAGAGAAAAATTAAGGAGTTCTCCACTGCCTGTGAAAGTAACTGAGGATGCTTTCTGATACATTGCAGGCACGGAGAGAGAGCATGTTTAGCTTAGTCAAGGCCTCTTTTATGACATGGAAAGAAAAGAGGTCAAAGTTACATTAAAATGAAGAATCAAAGAGTTCTTTGATTTTTGAAAGAAATCATTAATTGCATGACTTTTGATCAGACTGCATGTCTTATCAAATCTGGAGCTCATACTTGCACGTGGATGAATAATACAAGAGTCCCCACAAGATCCCTCTTCCTCTGCAGCCCCATGTTTTTCTCCCTTTGGCTGGTGACAGTGGTTTTTTTCCTCTACGTTGAGTTGGATGGGTTGGGAATGTGTCACTTTGAAAAGAAGATGCCCTAACACCTGTCCATAAAAAAGGCAGAGTTCTGGTTACCTCAGCCCTCCCATCCATTCTGGGCACCCACTCAGGGCTCCAAAATGATCTTGTTGGCTGGGCCTTCACAGTAGATAGGTGTGAATTAAATGACGAAGCTCTGGGCTGCGTCAGACAGAGGGGGCAAATCATAGTGTCTGATAGGACAGGTATTTTGCCTGTTTTTAAATTTCTACACAATGGGGGGATCCTTTTCTAGGCTGACCCATCTGGAAGTTGCTTTCCCCCCCCCCCCCAGGTATCAAATTCAGCCTCAACAGAACATGGGCCCTCAGAGATGCCACAAACATAGAGACCCCAGAATGAGAAAAAGGAGAGCGCTGTAAACCTGGATCTCAAGGAGGACAGAAACAGGCATTTTGCAGACAGCATGAAAGGAAAGCACAGAAAATGACTCCACTTAAAACAGAATTTTGAAAAAAAAAAAAACCCAAAAAACAGAATTTTGAGCTACAACAGCTCCGGGGACTTGAATTCTCTCCAGTTAGTAAATACATAGTTTGCACCATCTTACCGCAGAATAATCTGAGATAAGATGAGAGACAGGGTACTAAAGATCGACAAAACCTAGATTTTGAGTGAGGAGGACTCTGAAATGGGCAAGAATAGAGACATCTGCACTCAATACAAAAAGCTGAGAGTTTTGTCCACCCTTGTGAGGAAGGTATTAAGAACCTCAGTAAAGGGGCTTCCCTGGTGGCGCAGTGGTTGAGAATCTGCCTGCCAATGCAGGGGACACGGGTTCGAGCCCTGGTCTGGGAAGATCCCACATGCCGCGGAGCAACTGGGCCCGTGAGCCACAACTACTGAGCCTGAGCGTCTGGAGCCTCTGCTCCGCAACAAGAGAGGCCGCGATAGTGAGAGGCCCGCGCACCGCGATGAAGAGTGGCCCCCACTCGCCGCAACTGGAGAAAGCCCTCACACAGAAACGAAGACCCAACACAGCCAAAAATAAACATAATAAATAAATAATAAATAAAAATTTTTTACAAAACACCAAAAACATAAAATCTGGAAAAAAGTTGAACACCTATATACGCCCTGCAGACTTTACATTTAGTATTTTGAAGAAAAAAAAAAAAAAACCTCAGTAAAAATTACTTAGAGTCTTCAATTACTCCTTTTCTTAGTAAAAGTGGAGGGAGATATACAACCTTAGTAATCGTTACGGATAATATCCGGACTATGGGTGTGTCACTGGCAATCTCAGAAAGTGGGTCTCTCTTGCCCTCCTGGGGCCCCTGGGGCTGTGCCAGCCCACCGGCACGCCCCACGTGGGGTGTCTGCTAGACTAGGGCATGGGTGGGGAGGCCCAGGTGTGAGGGGCCAGGTAGAGTATCTCTGCCTCCCCCCTGATCTCCTCCACAAAACTGCCCCTCCTCCTGAAGCCTGACCCCCAAGTCACACGTTCCTTATCATGACCTCACTGGGTAGTGATGACCTCACCGGCCTTCTAACAGTTTCCATGGCAGCGTAACTGCCAACGTGCTGCCCTCAGAGAAACTTCCCTGACAGTTCTCCACCAGATACCAATCTCTTTGGTTGTCTGCGAGAGAATGTGTGACTGGATCGTCTATGTTAACTCAGACCTGTGCTCTGTTCCATGGGTGGGCAGTGCGGCAGGTACACCGAGACCGCCCGGAGGCATGGTGTCCACACAACCTCACCTGGCTGCCTCATGTTCCTGTGGGGTTTGCCCACTACGTATACCTGAGCGCGTTCCCAGCTGTAAGTAATACCAGTGACCTGGGACACCTTCAGGGACCCACAGTGCTCACTGCTGAGGACAAGTGAAAGGTCATCCCTGGACAAGTGTGCAGGATGGTCCTGATCTTTATAAATGTAGCTTCCCCTTTGGGCTACAGGATGCTTCCATTCAGACCCTTTCCTGATTGGCCTCTTAGCAAAAGACAAGTGCATTTTTGTTGGCAAATGGTAAATGGAGCAGTTTGAGGAAGAGGGCCACTCTTGAAACACACCTTCAAACCCAGGCACCTCTGTGCTGTCATGGAGACATCTATATCGGTGCCCTCAGACACATCCCATCCTGAGCTGCTGAGTACTAGGGGAGAGGGTGGTGCCATATTGATGGGAAGACCGGAAGAACCAAGAGGGCTGTTGAAGTGCTAATGAGACTGGAGGGCTGAGGAGATGGTGTCCCAGGAGGCTGGGTTGATGTGAGCCTAGACTTGGTACCCAGAACGCGGTTCTCAGTCTCCTGATCACTCTGCCTCAGTACTTCGCCTTGTTCTAATCTACATAAAAGTATCAGAGGGCTAGAGTTCAGTGTGGTGGAAACAGGCAGTATAAATGGGGCCCAAGAGGGGTTGCCAAGGTGGGAGGGGTTCTTCACCAATTTATATTAGATTATTTTTTTCCAAAACTTGAAAGACATTTCCATTAAAGCCTCAGAAGTGACAGACTGCAAGAAATGTTTTCTCTGTTGTGGAAGGGAGAGATGGAGAGGCTCATGATTGCAATGACTTTCGGGTTCTACTGTTTTCCCTGGAAACGGTGAAGAGACTTCCTCATGTGCTGCAGCTGTAGGCTCTAGGAATTGCTTTTGCAGCCAGTGTCCCTTCCCTAGGGACTCATAGAGGTGATGGGCCAAGGCTGTGTTTTGGATGTCAAGTCGATTAAAGGTCTTCAGCCAGAAACTGGGAGAGACATGAGAGAGGGAAATTCTGGCAGGAGACTGTGTACAGCAGAAGTGACTGATCAGTTCTGATTTTCTTTGCAGCAGCAGTGGCTCCCGTTTCTCCTCCGACCCCTGGTCAGTACCATGTCCACTACCGAGGGTGTGGAGAAACGCAGTTGGGCTGGCATGGGGAGACATACTGCCTGGTTGGTGGCTACAGGGCCTACGGGGATGTTCCTTTGGCCACGCCAGCAAAGGTGGAAGCAGAGAAGCCAGTCCCCAGACGTGCTCCCAAGAGAAAGCACGCTCCGGAAGAGTCAGACGAAGACCTGGGTTGCCCCAGACCCAAAATCCGGCGATTGGAGCATTCAAGCAGCTTCGGACTAGAAGGTGCTTTGATTCTCAAGCAGGGTGGCCCAACCTCTGGGCACATCCCCTCTGCAACAGCCCCAGTAAACCAATGTCCCATCCTTACTTTCCCAAGGTCGGCAACAGGGAGTCCCCTCCTAAAGAAGGTTCTCTCGCATTGCCACACTCTCAAAGGCTGCCCCCAGTGCGGTTCCTTCCTGTGGGCCTGATCAGCCTAAGGGCAGAGGTGTCTCTTTCCTTCTCTGAGTCGGACCAAATCGTCTTAGTAACACCTCTTCACAGTGGTGACCATGTGTTTCACGGGGGCTGCTGCTGAGCCTTTATCTCATCCTTTCATGGGGGAGAGAGGGAGGATTATAATGATTTTTACTTCTAGGGGAGAGGGTGGTGCCATATTGATGGGAAGACCGGAAGAACCAAGAGGGCTGTTGAAGTGCTAATGAGACTGGAGGGCTGAGGAGATGGTGTCCCAGGAGGCTGGGTTGATGTGAGCCTAGACTTGGTACCCAGAACGCGGTTCTCAGTCTCTTGATCACTCTGCCTCAGTATTTGGCCTTGTTCTAAGCTACATAAAAGTATCAGAGGGCTAGAGTTCAGTGTGGTGGAAACAGGCAGTATAAATGGGGCCCAAGAGGGGTTGCCAAGGTGGGAGGGGTTCTTCACCAATTTATATTAGATTATTTTTTTCCAAAACTTGAAAGACATTTCCATTAAAGCCTCAGAAGTGACAGACTGCAAGAAATGTTTTCTCTGTTGTGGAAGGGAGAGATGGAGAGGCTCATGGTTGCAATGACTTTCGGGTTCTACTGTTTTCCCTGGAAACGGTGAAGAGACTTCCTCATGTGCTGCAGCCGTAGGCTCTAGGAATTGCTTTTGCAGCCAGTGTCCCTTCTCTAGGGACTCATAGAGGTGATGGGCCAAGGCTGTGTTTTGGATGTCAAGTCGATTAAAGGTCTTCAGCCAGAAACTTGGGAGAGACATGAGAGAGGGAAATTCTGGCAGGAGACTGTACAGCAGAAGTGACTGATCAGTTCTGATTTTCTTTGCAGCAGCAGTTCCTTTGGCCACGCCAGCAAAGGTGGAAGCAGAGAAGCCAGTCCCCAGACGTGCTCCCAAGAGAAAGCACTCTCCGGAAAGGTCGCACAAAGATCTGGGTTGCCCCAGACCCCAAATCCGGCGATTGGAGCATGGTGCCAGGAGGTAGACCCCACAGCATCTTGCTGGCTGAGGCACTCTGAAGAGAGGGCAATGGTTTAACTGCCTAAGGCAGCGAATGCCTCTTCCTGCAGTGACCCACCCCGTCCCCCCACTGCCCACTGCCACAGATCACAACCTGCGTCGTTCTGTTTGAGCCTTCCTCAGCCAGGAGCCTCCTGCCACACTAAATGGCCAAAAGCAAGGAGCCTCAGAAACTGAGGTTTGAAATGACAGTCTGCCCTGAACATCCCAGGGCTGAAGCTGGCCTGGAAGAAAACGTGACGTTCCTCTGCTCAATCCTCAGGGGCCCCTTTGTCAGCTGAAGACAGAAAAGTCTGCACTCTGCGAGCCGAGAAGAATGCAGGAGCAGAGACAGGGTGCAGAGAAGCCTTAGCACTCTACCACATGGGCTCCTGCTCTGAGCCATTGTCAGCGGCCACCACCACAAACCAGGGGGAGCTGGGTTTTTTGAAACTGAAAGCAGCAATCTGTGGCTTCCCAAAGAGCCTCCTGCCTGGGGTCTCAGGAGGCAGGATAGAGAGACCCAGGAAGACCTGCTCCCTGAAGCAAGCACAGGATGGAGAGTCAAGCAGCACGCACCCTGCCCCGAGGTTCACATGCTCCTTTATTCCCAGCCCTTTCTGTCCCCAGGGGGGTCCCTTACTGCTCAATGTTTTTCTGTAACAGACTTCTAGGGTCGCCAGTGCTCACACTTAGGTCACTATCCCTGTGCTAGGCACTCCTGCTACCCAGGAAAGGTTCCAAAGGTGGAACAGCTCCAGGGGGTGCCAGGGATCAGAGCAAAAACTTGAGAGGCTGGGGATGAAGGAGTTTGGGCACAGTCCCTAAAGCATCTCAGTGGTTGAGCTTCTGTGAGAAGGCACATCCCCTCTTTGTGTGTGTGTGTGTGTGTTGGGGGGAGGGGGTCCCCAGAGGAGGCAGCTAGGGGGAGGGCCTGAGGCTGGAAATGGGGAATGGCGTGCGGCCTCTGAGCAAGCACAGGCACTTAGCCCTTGAGGTTTCTGGGAAAGGTAGAGCCACAAGGGCCTCGAGATAAGGCAAGTGTAGCAGCAGAACCCAGGTGCCAGGTCTTTCCTCAGAACCTATACTTCTTCACGAGGCCAGGCCTTCCATGCTGAGGTAGGAGGGATCCTGGCCAGAAGGTCGGCCAGCAGCCCTGGGAGGAAGGTTGCTGCGATGGGGGCTCTGCTGCCATGGAAATGACTTCATTTCCTTCCACTCAAATAGCCTACTGACTGGGTTCCTGCTCTGTTGAGGAAAAGGGTCGTTGACTCTCCCCAGAAGGTGTTCAGTTCACATCCCAAAAGTCCCTCTCTTCAGGCCCTGGGGAGGTGTAGCAGCTCCTGAGGGCGCTCTTTCCTGAGGCTGGCTGACAGAAGTGGGGGGGGGGAGGTTTCCTGAGAGTTCCCGGGTGCTGGTTGAAGTCCCCAGAGAATGGTCATGCAGGTTGGGGAGTCAAGTAGGTGGAGAGAGAAGGTCGGGGGCAGAGGGCCCCTTCCTGAATCCAGAGCTCACAAGGTTCCCCCCCCCCCATTTCCAGAAACTCTCTCTTCCCCCACACCAGCCCACATGGCCGCGTACCAGGAAACCGGGAGCCCAGAGCACCTGTGGCCGCAGAGACACTGGCACGCAGCCCTCGGAGTGGGCGGGGCCGGCTGCAGGCAGATGGGGACGCGGTGTGCTCCCGGGAGGCCTCGGGCTGAAGGTGGCCCTCTGAGAGAAGCGGCCCAGCTTGGCCAGGAAGGTTAGAGGCGGGGGAGAGCAGCCTAGGGCGCCCCCTCGGAGCAGTGGGAGTGGGAAGAGGCGCAGGGGCGGAGGGAAGCCGCGACGGGAGGCGAGTGGGCTCTCAGCAGAGGCCAGCGTAGCCCACGGGAGCTGCCTCTGAGCGGGGGGCGGGAGGGCAGTGCCGCCCCGGGGCTTCGCGGATCGCGGCTCTCCGCACACGGCTCGCAGGGCCCTGTGACTCTGTATCCCCTCCCTCACCCCGCCCCCCTCGCGAGGCCGCGCCGCTGGGTGGCCTGTGTGGACGGGCACAACCCCATCGCCCGCCCCTCTCACACCCGCCTCTGCCCACCTGCCTGGCCCTGCGCAGCTTGCGGCCCGGGGGCCTCGAAGGTCTCCGCGCTCTCAGCCAGCGGCCTCTGCTGTGTCTGCTGCTGCTGCTGCTGCGTCTGCTGCTGCGGCCGGGAACCCGCGTCCAGACCACGCCGGGCACCTCCAGCACCCCGAGTCCGCGGGAGCGCACGCGGGCCCTGAGGCGGGACTTCCCGCTTGTGGACGGGGGGCTGCAGTGTGTGCGGGCTGGTGGGGGCCGGTGGGGGCCTAGCCTGGCCCTGGGCAGGGGAGGAGGTCCGGAGCATGCAGAGCTAGCGGGGAGGCTCCCTCACACCACCCCTGGATGGCCTCTCCATCACCTATGGATGCCCCTCCCCTTCTCTGTCATCCCCTCCCTGGTGGGAACCCCTCAGCCCAGGCCTCAGCTGCTCCTAGTATAGTCTGTGTGACAGTGTGAGGTGGGGGACCCCCCGGCTGGCCCAGGCCAGGCAATGTGTCCTGCCTGATCCCAAGACCTAAGGAGCCCACCCATTTGCCTTGACCTCCCTCCAGCCACAACGACATGCCCCTGGTCCTGAGGCAGTTTTACCCACAATGGGCTCCAGGATGTTAATCTGTGCAATTTCAGCCATGGCCAGACCAGCTTGGACAGGCTGAAAGACGGTCTCGTGGGTGCCCAGGTACCAAAGGGACACACAAGGTGCCACCATGGCTGCTGGGGAATGTGGGGCAGTTTGGGGGCCTCAGAGACCACAGGTGAGTCACACTGGAGCTAAGTTACCATAGTGGCCTAGAAAGTGCCATGCCATGGATGCTGGGGGCTACAGGGGTCACAGTGAGCCAACCTGACGGGCATCCAAGTACCACAGAAAAAGCAACGCATTCCATGTGACTTCTGGGCACAGTGAGTGCTGTGCCAGCTGAGGAGGCTATGAGAAGCCCAAGGAGTTCCAAAGCCCAAACCAAGCCCTGGCCTTCCCTCAGTTCTGGTCAGCCTACGTCCCATGCCAGACCCACGAACGGGATGCTGTGCGCCTCACCCTGGAGCAAATTGACCTCATCCGCCTCATGTGTGCCTCCTATTCTGAGCTGGAGCTTGTGACCTCACTTAAAGGTAGACGGGGGACTTGCCTGGTAGTCCAGAGGTTAAGACTCTACGCTTCCACTGCAGGGGGCTCGGGTTTGATCCCCGGTGGGGGAACTAAGAGCCCTCATGCTGCGCGGCACGACCAAAAAAAAAAAAAAAAAAGGTAAACAGACTGGTGGTGGTAGGTGCTAGGGACTTCAGTAAGCTACCCCTGCCTCTGAAAATGATCATCTTGACCTACCTGCCCCCAGCTCTCAACAATACCCGGAAGTTGGCTTGCCTCATTGGTGTGGAGGGCGGCCACTCACTGGACAGTAACCTCTCCATCCTGCGTACCTTCTATGCGCTGGGTGTGCGCTACGTGACACTCACCCACACCTGCAACACGCCCTGGTGAGCGCAGTGCAGATGGTAAGGGCCCAGTGAGGCAGGGATCTGCCCAAGATCACGCTGGGGCCCAAAGCAAGTTTACCCCTGGGATCCGGCCCTGAACCTGGGGTGGGGAGGGGAATGGAGGTTCGCAGAACAAGACTGAATCCCCAGAAGGGCCCTCCTACTGCCAGGCACAGCCCAGTTTGGGTCCCTCCTCTTGCACCAGGGAGTTGCAGGTGTAGACGGTTCGACAGAACCTCTTTCTAGGCTCTTGTAGCCAAGTCATGGCCACCAGTCAGACTGCCTCCTGGCCACCCTGCAGGGCACAGAGCTCAGCAAAGGGTATCCACCCCTTCTACAGCAATGTCAGTCGGCTGACCGGCTTGGGCGAGGTAAGGACCCGGGTTCCATACCCTGCCCCACATGAATGTACAGCCCCGCCTGTTCCCTACAGATAAATGCACACAAGGTAAATGCAGCCCTGATGCCCTCTCCCCATCCTGTCCCTGCAGAAGGTGGTGGCAGAAATGAACCGCCTGGGCATGATGGTGGACTTGTCCCATGTCTCGATGCTGTGGCACGGCGAGCCCTAGAAGTGTCACAGGCACCTGTCATCTTCTCCCACTCAGCTGCCCGGGGTGTGTGCAAGAACACTCGGAATGATCCTGATGATATCCTGCAGCTTCTGGTGAGAGACTGCCCTGGCCCTCAAACCTAAAGCAAGAGGTTCAAACCGGGAGCCCTTGAACCTGCGCCTCTTCTCCCTCAATTTCCTCAAACCCCAGGTTAAATATCTTCTGCCCCCAAAACCCACGGTCCACAGCCCCTGAACTCTTGAGCCCTAGGTGGGGGTCTAGGTGGTAAGATGCTCCACCAAACCCGGAAACCCAGGGCCAAGACACCACCCAGACCAGGGCTGCGGCTCCTGCATTCACACAAGCCCAGAGAGGAGACGACTCTGACCTCAACACCTTCCTCACAGGGGCCGAGAGAGTGAACAGGCAGGTGGCTGTGCTGGGGGCCAAGCTGACTGTCCACCGGTCCGCCCCTGCAGAAGAAGAACGGTGGCATCGTGATGGTGCCCTTGTCCGTGCGGGTGCTGCAGTGCAACCCGTTAGCCAACGTGCCTACTGTGGCAGGTGAGCCTCACCCTGGGCTCTCTGAAAACTCTGATTTGGAGCTGAAGCTGGGTCCAGACTTGGGGAGGACTTCAGAAGAGCCCCAGTGGTTTGACCCACCTGTTGGCAATAGGTACAGCTCCCAAAAACCCAATAATGGACGGTACACAGCACCTTGGTGCCATGTGGAACTGGAGCCACGGAATCAAAACTGCGGTACTGATGGGTATCAGGGAGGCTGTCAGACACAGAGCCCGGGTGCTGCCCATCTGTGCCTCTGCAGGGGCTCCTAAAGCGCACTGCCCCTACCTCTGGCCAAGGGACTGGACAGCTCCTTAGGTCTCTGGGGTCTTCATCAGTTGTACTCTTGTTCCTCTCTCATCCTCCACACCCGGGGAAAGGAGCCCCCACAGGTTCTCAAGGAGACTGGGAGGCAGGGTGAATCGTGGGTGGGAAATGGCCCAAACAGGGGGCTCTGGGGTCCACTCCAAATCTGAAGTCCAGTCTAGAGCCAGCTGGGATCACTTCAGATCAAACCTCAGGGCCCTCTAGTTGGTACTCTCGGTGCCAGGCCACGAAGGAACTGGACTGTTTGGCCTACAGGCTGCAAAAAGGGGAATCAACAGAGGCCAGTCATCACCCCCACCCCTGCCCTGGAAGCCCCACACTGCTGACTTCCCATTCTTCAGATCACTTCGACCACATCAGGGCAGTCACTGGATGCAAGTTCATCGGGATTGGCGGAGATTATGACGGGGCTGGCCGGTGAGTGCTTCCCCATGGCTTGTCTCAGGCTGGCTGGGCAGCAGTGGGGCTTTCACAGCCACCGTGCCCACCACACTGTGGTCCTCATGGCCTTGACCATAGCCTCAGGTGTGCTGGCCCAACTGGTATCTCCCCTCTCCCAGGGTCTGCTTCCTGGGCTCTCCTGTCTGTTTGGCCCTACTCTAGGTCATCATATTTGTCTAAAACACCACACAGAGCTCATCTGCCCAGCATCTGCGCCCATCCAGTGCCAGCAGACCCACGGCCTCTGAGCAGACTCTTAGCAAGGTCTGGGCTGGGCTGACCATCTTCTCTGCCTGCAGCTGGGTCTGTGCATGCAGGGGGGGTCAACCCAGTTCTTAAAAAGCTTTTCTTCTCTTTATAAATGGAGGCAAAAATTGCATTCAGTGAAAGGCATAGATCTTAACAGTACAATTCAGTGAGTTTTGACGAACAGTCGAGGCGCTTTTGGGGCCTTCCTTTGAAGGATGAAGAGCAGGAGTGAATCATTTACTCTCTCCAAGTCTCCATTTTCCATATCTGACCAGGGCTGGGGTTCAGTGGACCCTGGACACGTAGGGCTTTGGTTCTGACTCAGGACCAGGGAACAGGTCTGAGGCCCAATAGCTGGCTGGCTGGCGGCCACACAGGTTCCCACAGGGGCTGGAGGACGTGTCCATATAGCCGGTACTGATAGAGGAGTTGCTGAGGCGTGGCTGGAGTGACGAAGAGCTCTGGGGTGTGCTTCGAGGAAACGTGCGGCGGGTCTTCAGACAGGTGGAACAGGTATGCTGGGCTGGGCAAACGAGTAGCTCCGAGCAGGTGGTCTGAGCAGGTGTACGTGGGGGTGCTGTGAGAGGTGCTGCCCGCTGACTGCCGCCTCCAGGTACGGGAGGAGAACGAGGGACAGAGTCCCTTGGAGGATGAGTTCCCAGATGAGCAGCTGGGCAGCTCTTGCCGCTCCGTCCTCCCACGTCTGCATCAGAGAGAGGATCTGGCTCCAGACCAGAAACTAACCAGAGCTGCGGTTCGTGGGAATCCCATTTTGTCACCTAAGTGGTCATTCTCAAAATCTTGCCCCCACATGGGCCCAGGCCTCACAGTTATTGCTGCCTTCCCGGTCCTCATTGTTTGGCTCTGGTGATCCAGTTAATCCTGCCAGATGTCACTTTGGCAGCCACAGATACCCCACAAAGTTTCCTTGCATGCGAGCACAAACATTTCCTATGTATTATTCTCTTCTGATAATTCTTTCAACGTATCCCTTCTGGCTTTGTGCAAAGCGATTCTTTGTTTTGTACACGGGGACCACATCTGGGAAAACATCGCCGCACCCTCATAAGTGACAGGGGGAGACCCGAACTGGCCAGGCCATGACAGGAGCTCACCGCTGCTGAGCTCTACAGATCCCGCCCCTTCCACACAGTTCGCCAATTCCGCGGCGAGCTCATCTTTCTTGATGTTCTTCCCTTAGGAGACGTGTACAATGCAGCAGGATTCTCAACCCGTTCCCCGTGGTCACTTGTGCTAGATGGAGCTTTGCAGTGTTCTGTGCCGGCCGTGGGCCGCTGGTGGAACACTGTGTGACAACTGCCTGCACAGGACTTCAGGGTTCATGAAATGTCTGTCTTCCCAGCCTGACGCTGCTGAAAACCACGCTTCCCAGAGAAGGAGAGAGATCCAGCTGGTCCACACCTGCATACACATTTGTTGACACGTGCAGATGACAGCAGGCTCTAGCAGGACCCACATCAGCCTAAATTCAAGAACTCCGGTGCCAGCCCTTGACAGCAGCTGAAGGGGGGTTTACAAGAGACGCAACCTCGAACCATACCCTAGGCTGAATCAGAGGTGCTGTTGGAAGAAATAGGCCGTTGTGTCACTTTCCCGAAGAGTTTGGCCACGAGAAAAGTCCCCCAGAGCCCAGCACTGTGGGAGAGGCCTCACCCACAGAGCAGGGCAAGTGTCCCAGGCAGGGTGCCCCGCGCCCGGCACCCCGCCAACGCAGCAGGAAGGTGCCCCCCCTACGCCCCAGACAACGGGCGCTCTCCCTTCCTGAATAATTGAGCTTCTCATCCAAAAGAGGTTCTCTTCCCACCCAAACATTAGAGCTTCTAAATATTTCAGGATCCCTGGGTTGTAGAGGGTCACTCGCCGTGCCCTTTGGATAAATGAAGCCAACGTCAGCTGCTTCTGGGCTGGCCTTGAACAAAACCATCAAGATGGAAAATCTCTGCTCCTGCCCTTCCTCCCGTCACCCCCCGTCAAGCCTTTCCTGCTGCGTGCAATGACCCGGCTCTTTTGTGAGCAGGTGAAGAACACCCACGGTGCGTGCAGTTCTGTGGTCCCTGCAGAGAGGAGGTGGGTGCGGGGGACCCTCAACCATGCTGGCCTCTGCTGCCATCCCCAGGGCCCTTGATATGGGCTTCAGCACAGCACAGCCAGCCTCAGGAGGCCTGTGGGACCACTGGGGCCCCGGTGGCGATCCCCTGGATGTTCCTGGGAACGCTCCCACGACTCCAAGGCGAGTCCTGCCAGCACCCAACTCCACCAAGCTGGCACTCCTTACTTTTTCCGGATTCCGTTCGCAGCTCCCTCCTCATACGCGTTCTCAAAGCTTCCAAGAGGGGTGACCCCACTTCTCTGCTACAACTCCACCCTGAAGGCAGCCCCCGCCTGACAGCACCGCCCGCCCCCCTGGCAGGGCAGCCCTGAGTAGCTGCCCCTCCACGTGGACTGTCCGTTCCCAGGTCCCACGCCAGCCCGCCGAGGGGTGGAGCCTCCAGGAGAGCCACTGTCCGCTCGCACTGCCCCAGCATCACCACCGCCACTTGCCGCCACTCTGCACTTTCCTCCTGTGTGCTTCCCCACCCCGGTCCCCTGCGTGGGTCCCCCGCTGCGCGTACACAAGCCTGTGCAGAGACAGAGCACAGCCACCAAGTCTGAGCCTCGCCGCTGACGTCTGTGCTTGGAGAGGCTGGAGGAAGCTGCTCCCCAGTCGGCTTCACCGCAGGGTCCTGGTACCCAGTCTGCCTCCAGCAGGGAGGTGATGGGACCCCACGGAAGGATGCCCAGAAGCTCTCCCGGCCTGCGGGGTCTGGGGCTGTTCAGCTCTCTAATGCTGGGTCCTTCGGAGATAAAGTCTTCAGTCACCTGCCTGGGCACCCCATCCCCTCTGAAGATACAAACTAAACCTCCTCCAGGGTCTTGGCCTGGAGGGAGGAGCCGCCCAGGGTCAAAGCCCATCCCTCTCTCTTCCCACCTCTAGACCTGTGGGAAGGGCTCAGGCTAAACTCCCGGTGCCTCTTCTCTCAAACCCTCAAATGATAAGAGAAGAGGTATGTCTGTCCACCTTGCAGGGTCCTTACTCCGCCTGCCAGTAGGTGACATGGTCCTGGAGGTGCTTCTTAAACTGCCAGTCTCACTGTCTTAGCCTCAGAGTTACACACGCCCAGGAAGGACCCCGGGTACACGGCGTCCCGTTACTCCCAACTCTACTCCTGAGCGTCAGGGTTAGCTGACAGCAGGGGACAACCCATTTCAGGGATTTCTCATTTCCAAGGGCTCTTGAATGCAGAAAGAGCCCTAAGAGTCAAAGGAATTTAGCTCCAGTGGTGAAGTTACAAGTCATCCGGCAAACACTTACAGCTGGAGGGCCAACTAAGCACCCCCTTAAATCTCACCACACAGACTCTGCTGATCCGGGCTGGCCGGTGTGGTTCTCCTAAGGTTGCTTGTGCTATCGATCGTCTTGCTGTACCTCCCAGTTAAAGATACAGCCTTAGGAAGACGGCTGGACCCAGACCATGAGGCAGTCATATTTACCCATTGACCTACCCTCTTCCTCCCTCCTTCCTCCCTCACTTTGGAAGCTTTAGCGAGACATATTTCACTTCCCACTTTACAATGAAATCATTAGCCTCTAAATAATGCACCTTGCATGGATAGGAGGGCAGGCAGTCTGCACACACACCTGTGCTGGTCGCTCTGCCCAGTGAAAGGGAGGAGCAGAGTATTCCCCAAGGGGCTTTCTCGGAGCTTCGGAGGCTGAAATTTGAGGGTTGACGGGGTGTACACGTCAGGAAGTGAAAGAGAGAGACTCCAGCTGCGGGAGAGGAGGGGAGAGACTCTCAGTGGTCTTCCTAGGTAGTGAGCTGTCGGAGCGAGTGGCATTCCTCCCCATCTCGCCCATGAAACTGTAAACACAGCACATGTCTCTGTGTCCTTTTCCTAACAATGAATTATTTTTTAAAATATTTTAACTCCGTGTGTTGTTGTACAGGAGGGTCACTGAGGGATATATTTGAGACTAGGACCCCTAACTCCATGAATAGCAAAGTTAGTATCTGATGCAGCCAGGACGTTGCAAAGCCTCTTGGGACCCCAGGCACCCAGGATCGCTGTGCACGGAAGAGCCAGCTGCCCATTCGCTGCTCATCCCCCTGCAGGCTCCCCTGTCGCTTGCTTACCTGGCCTCCTGTCTGTATGTTCCCTGTTGCAGCTCACGGTGCTTGACTAACTGAGCCCGAAGCATTCAGAGCCTCTTCTGCTGGGTGCTCAGAGCACTGATCCCAAGAGCTGCACCACCAAAACAGGATTCTAAGGGTCGACAAAATGGGAAATCTTGCAGTTTATCCTCTGTCTAAGGACCCACTGTACTTTTTGTTAGTAAAGCCTCTTAGATAACCTTTAAGAAAGACACCTGGGTTTTTTTCCAAACTCACTCAACTTTTCCCATAATGAAATTTTTATTAATATCCTGCAGACTTGTGCTTCACAAAAACACTCAGGAAGTCTTTTCCAGAAGCGTATAGGTCGTGTCTGCAACAGTAGTTCTCGTGCAAATGCAGCAGTGAACTTTGCATGACTGTTTCAGGGATGTTTAATGAAAGCCAAGGGCATGATTCCTAAAATGCAATTCAGTGAAGATAATTATAAATAAACTAATATGGTTCAAGTAATTGGCCTTCTGGTAGACCAGTGAGAGGCATCTGCCTCAGACTGCCTACAGGGGTGGATGGGGCGGGGGACCTTGGATGGTCACTCCTAGAGGGCACTCCTCTCCCAGACTTTGTAAGTACTAAACAGCCCACAATTCGAGGTTAGACTCTCAGAGGGAAATCAAAAGCACTGTTATCTTGCTTTAATAATTGAGGATAGGATCTATATGCTTTGGAGAGGAGAAAAGCAAATGGCAGAGATGCCATCCAAGTAGGAAACTTGGTGAGCTAGTCAGTATTCTCCCCTGAATGGAAGTCTCTATCCTCCTCCAGGACTGAGGCAGGGACGGACTTGCCTGAGGTCATATAGTGAGTTGGTAAGAGGAGAAAGTCACATCCAGTTCCCTGACTCTGTTCAGTGATTACTCACCCTACCAACAACCCAAAGACCTCAGCTCTTCTTGAGTATCTTGAACTGAGTTGTGGGCTTGTAAGGTGCCCAGAAGTTTTGTATGGTTTTGTTTTATTTCTAGTAAGTAGCTGGAAGTCTGAGACCACGGTTGATGCACAACCAGAGGAAAGGGAAGGAAAAGAGGAAAAAGTAGATGAAGTGCGTCCTCCTGAACTCTTGCTATTTTGGTTTCAAACTTCACTTCTCCGTACTCTGCCCATGAAAATACCGATGGTCATGGTGATGGCAGTGGCTGTGATTTACTGAGCACCCACTCTGTACTATGTCCCGTCTTAAGCAGGCTCTCTTGATTCTCATGCTGGTTCTGTCTCATTTTTCTGACTTTTAAACCTTGGAATGTCCCACCCACTCCTCTTCTCCATCCTCACTCACTCCCTTGATGATCTCATGCAGCCCCAAGATTGTTAATGAACTACACACTGGTGAGCGTATCCCAGCCCCGGCCTCTCCCGGGGCCCCGGATGCTCACACGCCTCTGTCTACCCATCACCTCCACTTGGGTATCCAAGAGACTACTGCTGCTTAATGCGCCTGAAGCCAAATTCTTGGTTCCTGCACCCCACAACCAAAGGGTTCTCCTTTCACCCAGTTCTCCGTTTCAATATGTGACAACTCCAGTTTACCCATCGTTCAGGACAAAATCTTTTTTTTTATTGCAAAAGTGTTGTTTCTTTTTTCTTAAATTTTTATTGGAGTAGAGTTGATTTACAATGTTGTGTTAGTTTCAGGCTTACAGCAAAGTGAATCAGTTATACAGATACGTATATCTGCTCTTTCTTAGACTCTTTTCCCGTACAGGCCATTATAGAGTATTGAGTAGAGTTCCCTGTGCTATACAGTAGGTCCTTATTAGTTACCTATTTTATACACAGTAGTGTGTATGTGTCAATCCCAATCTCAGGACAAAATCTCGAGGTGTCTCTTTGTGTCTCACTATTCACCCAACCCACCCCTCATACTAGCTCGTCCTACAGGTTCTACCTACAGAATATTTCCAGATTCTGACGGTCACTTATCACCACGACCACTGCTGAAATCCAAGCTCTCTTCCTCTCTCACCTGGAGATGCAGTCACCTGCGACCTGGTCTTTTGGCTTCTCCACTTACAGTGTTGTTGTTGTTTTTATTGGAGTATAATTGCTTTACAATGTTGTGTTAGTTTCTGCTGTACAATGAAGTGAATCAGCTATAGGTATACATATATCCCCTCCCTCTTGGACCTCCCTCCTCCCCCCCATCCCACCCTTCTAGGTGGTCACAGAGCACCGAGCTTACAGTCTTAAAAGCTCCTTTCCACTGAACAACCAGAGTGGTCTTTCTAAAATATACATCAGGTCATTTCTCTGCTCAAGGCCACCAGTTGTTTCCCATCTCACTTAGAGTAACCCTGCCAGGCTGTATGATCCAACCAGCCCCTGCGTGCACACACACACACACACCCTCTCTGCCCTCTTCTCCTTGACCCCCACTTTCCCACCCCTCCAGCCACACAGAGCTTCTTCATGCTCCTTGAACTTGCCAAGCACTCTCCCACTCCAGCACCTTTGAACTAGCTCTTTGCCGTACCTGGACATCTATATGGCACCTCATTTTCTTCCAGGTTCTGTTGAAGTATCATCTTATCAAAGATGCCTTCCTTGACTGTCCTTTAAGAAAAGTCATCCCCACATGCATACACTGTCTCCCCTACCCCTCAGCCCGGCTTTATTTTTCTTCTAAGTATCATAACCACCTGACACAGATGTCATTGCCGTTTTCCATCTTCCCATGTTAGACTATTAACATCCGAAGAGGAGAGACTGTTCTGTTTACTGCTTGATTTCCAGCACCTAGAATACGCCAGAGTATGGATTTATCTGTTTATATTATTTGTTAAATCAATGAGTGCAGGTACCGTGATCCAATTTTACAGATGAAGAAACAGAGACTCTTAGAAGCTGATTACCTGCCAAAGACCAGTAAGCGGTAAGTTCAACCAGTAAGTTCATCAGACACTGGAGTCTTTGCCTTGCTGTCCAGTCCCCTGTGGTGCCACCACGTCCATCACATTCACAACAATAAGGCATCTCCTTCTCCCGACCTCTCTTCTGCTGCTTCCGGGAAACAAACTGCTCTCGGGAGGTGTGGTGGGGAAATGCACAAACCAGCAACAGGCAGAGAGAAGTACAGGGTGTGTGCGGTTTTATTGGTGCCACACACCCGGCCTCTTCTGTCTCTTGTAATCGAGTTGCTGAAATGTGTACGGCTGGCCCAGATTCCAGGGCACCTACTCCAGAGGAAAAGCGGGGCTTGCAAAGGAGGCTGGAGATGCCCACAGCCACTTTGCTGAGCCTCATCACACGCACTGCTCAGGCTTCTGGATTAATCATGAGATGTGGAAAAGAGCAGGAAATCTACCTCCGTAACTGCAGCTCAGCTGGGTTCCTTAGGACATTTCCCAGCAGGCAGAGTGATCCCCGCTTTGCCAGTACTGCAGGCCCATCATTAAGCCCAAGATCCGCCATCCCCTCCTGGGAACAGAGTGCCTGACTCGCCCTCCCACCAAGACCTGCCGGGGGAGCCAGTGGACGCCCCTGACCCAGAGCTGCCAACAGATGCCGCCGCCCACCTGGCTGCCACAGGATGGGGCCGGGAGGGACAGGGCAGCTGGCCCCAGTCCGGCTTCCCGCTCCCCCTCCCCCGCCCCTCCCCCCCAGCGCTGACTCCCCCCAGCTCCTGTCAAACAGAACCAGCTCTGCTACTTACCAACTGTATCACCTTGGGCACGTTATTTAATCCAAGCCTCGGTTTCTGTGTGTAAAGTGGGGGTCAAGATCACGCTTACCTCCTAGGGTGGCTGTGAGACTGACCGAGATGAGGTCTACATTGCAGCCAGCACAGTGCTTGACCCGTAATGGAGCTGGGTAGGTGGTCGCTGTCATCAACACGGACTCAGAGGGCTGGCAGGGGTATCAGAAACCTTTCAGCCAGTGGGAGGCACTGCCAACTACACCCCTGGTAGGCAGGGAGAGCTGGACCAGTTGCCAGCCAGCCCATCCCTCAGTCTCTGGGGCAACTGCAGGGGTTCCTACCAGCCCCTCCCTCCTTCCTGCATCTGATTCCGATGCCATCAGCAGTCAGTGAGCCCAGAGGGACTCTCCAAAGCTCCCCTGGGTTTCCCGTTTCTAATTTCTACCATGATAACCTACCGTGGGTCCAGAGAAAGGCAAACTCTTGGCCACCTGAGGGACAGGGAGGCAAGATACCCAGTCTCGCTGTGGCTGATGGTAGAAAGCACGATGGCAGCTCAGGTTTCTAAGCTTCCAAAGACAGTGGGGCCAGGCATGTGCCTACCAGCTTGGGTGAGTCTATTGCTACACCTTGGGGAACTGTGTTAGCCGCCTGGCATCCTGTTGGTGACATGACCTGGCTCACAGTGAGAGTGTTAACACACAGCAATCAGCAGACGTTGCCAGTCAAGATGCCTCCCTTACCCCTACCCCCAAGAGCTGGTGAACGTTTATCAGCCCACCACCCAGCAAGACTGTTCTCGCTCCCCACCCCTGCCTTGGCTGCTTGTAACTATTCCCCTCACACTACACGCCCATCTCAAGTGTTCCTGAAATAAACCGCCAAGACAGGTGATGAGAAGCCACTGGGGATGCGGGCAGGGGGGCTGACCCCCTGAGCCAGCATTAAGGCTCCGCCTCCCTCCTTTCACTGTCTGTGCTCCTTCTCGGAAGAAAGTTCACCAGCAGGTATTTGGATGCAAAGACTCATCACCAAGATCTTTGCACCAGTGCTCCGAGGTGCATGTGGAGCAAAGAGGCAACCAGAAAAATGACTCAGAGCCCCAGAACTCTGACCTCTAGGGGACCACCTAGGGTCACAGAGACTTGTGGACTCCGCCCAGACCCCATGGAGAGCCTTGTGAGGAAGAGCTTGTGGGGCTGGTGGAAAAGGAGGGCTATCCAGTGTCAGCCAGCATCAGCGAGCTCAGCAGAGACCTCAGCTTCTCTGGGGTCACATCTGCATCGCCCCTTGAGGAAGCGGAAAGGAATCCAGGGCAGCAGCCTTGAGCCTGAGGGAGACGGAGCATCTCTGCCCCCATGCCCTTCACCAAATGGACACTGGCCGTTCTGTTCCATCGGGAGCATCGCTGAGCAGCAGCAGCTTCTCCAAGGACCCGGGGGCCCCGGATACTGGGAGTGGCACCGCGGGATCCCCGATGGGCATCCCCCTCCCTCCCTCTCTCTCCCCCACGGAACCCCTTTCCTCCGCAGCAGTAGGTTTCTCCCTGAACTTTACCCTTAAGGGAATCTGGTGCATTCTCTCCTACAATATTTATGACCCACATCAATTTTTCATTCATCCCATCACTCAGCTTCTCAGGCGAGTTTGGAAACTTTCCCTCTGAGTTCTCCTTCTGCTGAGGGTGAGATGGGGACCGGAGTAAAGCCCCAGGGACCTGCTGCACCATCCGCCCCGCCATCCTCCTGCCCAGAGAGCCGGTGTCTGCCACGTTAACTGCCAGCCCGTCCGCCCCTCTTTCTAAGCCGCTCACAATCTGATTGCACCTCAACGTCCAACCTTACACCCCACCTCTGCGGCCCCTGGCCCCCCACCCCTTCTCACTGTGATCTGCAAACACAAAGCTTCCCCTCCCTCTCTGGGTGGGGAAAGGGGTTCCTATTGCTTCTGACCCTGTCCTTCCTTTGGTGCATCTGGCCCTGCCTCATCCTCCAAGCCCAGACCAATTCCACATCTTCCCCCAAGCCACGTTTCCCCTCATCTAACCCCCATACCATCTCCTTGCTCATCCCTGTTTCACTTCAGCCAGTAATTAATGACTCAGTATTTAGCTGTTCTTTAACTATTCTCTCTGGCTGAAATGTAAGCTCCCTAAAGACAGAGTCTGCACTTTCACACTTCTGTGGCCTGGTTCCCATGGGGCTTACGGTATATAGCACCAGCTACGTAGCAGGTGCTTCATAAATAACTAGATACAGAAATAAATAGCAAAGAATAAAATAACATAATAAAATGATAAATAATAATATAATTATAAATAAATGATTTAATACATAACTTGGTGGAAATCATTCGGACTTTTCTCTAATTTCTACCATGGGTCTTGGTAGAAGACCCATGGTAGAAATTATTATAATTGGGTCTTGTTTTTATCTGGTCTAATCTCAGATGTAATGACGATAATACAGAGATGTTCTTATCTCTGAGAAGTACGATAGTATGTTAATTATATTAATAATAATAACGATTGCTCCAATTTATTGAGCCCTTACTCTGTGCTGGAAGCAGCAAAGTGTTTTGCAGGCACTATCTAGCTGACCTTTCAGGTAAGTGTTGTTATAACCCCCATTTCACAGGTGAAACACAGAGAGGTTGTGACTTGTCCAAGGACACACAGCTAATGCGCGTTAGAGCAAATGCTCAACAGCTGTAGCTCAGACCAGGGCCCATGCTTAAACGTCGCCTCGTTCCTGCCACAGCTAGTATCCCTGCATCCCTACATCCCTGCGCACAGTCTCCAGGAGGGCAGCCTGAGGTGTGGACAATGCAGTAGCCACCAAAGGCCGCTGCAACCAGCCCAGCAAAAGAGGAGAACCTTCAGGTAAATATGGGGAATGAGCATAAACACTTATATCTGCTCCCGCCTGAAATACCAGAAATGTTACGTAAAGGAATAACAAAAGGGTCGCTCCCCAAAGACAGGGAGAGGAGGGGAAGCCACAGCATCAACACGATTCTGGAAGTCAGAGGGTGGGGAGAGGGTGGACCATTAGCGCGCGGGGCCGAGGAAGGACCCGCAGTCCCGGGGTGGAGGCGTTGCGTTCTGGAGAAGATAGGCAAGGGCAGAGGTTGAAAACAGAACTGTCTGGACACTTTCTACAGAATAATCAAGCCCCCAGGTCCCCTCCTCGTACCCTGCACAGGCAAAGAACAACTCCTTTTCCTAGTCAGCTCAGGCTGCTATCACAAAATACCCTAGACTGGGCGCTTCAATGGCAAACATTTCTCTCTCAGTTCTGGAGGCTGGGAAGCCCAAGATCAAGGTGTGGCCAATTCATGGTCCTGTCGCAGATGGCTACCTTCTTGCTCTATCCTCACGTGCCAGGAGGGAGGGAGGCTCTCTGATCTTATAAGGTCACTAATCCCATCATGGGGGTCCACCCTCATCGCCTCATCTAATACTAATCAACACCCAAAGGCCCCACCTCCAAATACCATCACACTGGCATCGGGCTTCAGCCTATGAGTCTGGTGGGGACACAAACCTTCAGTCTGTAGCACCCCTCCCACCCTGCAGGATGGACTTCAGAAAAAGGCACTTGAGGCACATTGGCAGGCGTGGCTGAGCTGTGAGGCTAAGGAAAGAAAATGAATGATGTCTGTCTACAGAGCAAAGAAACCTTCACCCCTCCTCACTCCCCATCACCCCCTTCAAGTCGCAGACTCCAAATGCCAACAACCAGATAGATATATATCCCAAGGCAGGAGGTCAGACAATATTCTCTCAAGAAACAGAATTCTCTGTTAACAAGCAGATAGCCCAGAGTAAATGGAGAGTCTCCCCATGAAAAAGCCCATGACCACCCCCATCCCCTAATAGCACAGCCTGGGAGGCATTGCCCCATCACAGTCAGAGAGCTTCACATCGGCTCAAGTCCTCTATTCTGAAACATTGACAGACAGCCAAGTATCAATAGGCTTTTAAAGAAAGCGTTCAACATAAAGATGAAAAGAAAACAAAAAAAGATTTTTTTAAAATCAGGAAATAGACAAAATATGGAGAACAGAAGAAAATTTCCAAAGACCATCAGTATCTTTAGAGACATAGAACGATACTATTCTCATGAAACAAGAACAGAATGCTCTAATACCAAGATGGGGCAATTAGAGAATAAGACAGCTCTTTAAGAAACAACATTAAAATAATGAATGTTAAAATGTTAAAAAATTTAGTGGAAGATTCAATTAAATCAAGTAAATATCCCAGAAAGTACTTTTAAAAAGCAACAGGAAGAGAAGAAACAAACAAATGAGCTATAGATAAGCTGACAGGAGAATTCAATGAGCAGTTCAGGGCGTCCAATGCTTAACTAGTAGAAGAAGTTCCATAAAACGAAAACAGGGAGGAAATGGATGGGAAGATAATAACATAAAGACATAAAGGAAACAGTATAGGAAAATTTCAATCTGGACAGATTAACAGGGCCCATTTAATAACCAATGCAGGGACTTCCCTGATGGCGCAGTGGTTGGGAATCCGCCTGCCAATGCAGGGGACACGGGTTCGAGCCCTGGTCCGGGAAAATCCCACATGCCGTGGAGCAGCTGAGCCCGTGCGTCACAGCTGCTGAGCCGGTGCTGTAGAGCCCGCGAGCCACAACTGGAGAAAGCCCGTGTGCAGCAGCGAAGACCCAACACAGCCAAAAATACATAAATAAAATAAATAAATTAAAAAAAAAAAAAAAACTAATGCTATGTACAAAAAAAAGGCCCAGAGCAGGAAACCCTAATTATGAAATTTCACAATCAGGATAAAAATGATAGTTGAAGGAAAGGGAGAGAGAGAGAGAGAAAGGAAAAGAATGAGGAGGAAGCAGAGGAGGAGGGAGAGGGAGGGAGAAAGGAAGGTTATATATGATGAAATGAGGATCCGAATGTCATTGGATTTCTCAAGAACAATACCAGATGTTCGAAGGCCTTGGAAGTTCTGGGGGAAAATATGATTTTCAATTGTCAATCAAAATTAAACACGTAACCATCAACCAAGTTTGAGACATTTTCAGGCATGACAGTAAGTGTTCTATCTCCCATGCATTATTTCCTAGGAGGTACCAGAAGAGGAGTTTCAGGAGTAAAGCATATGTGCACACATACACACACACACACACACACACACACACACACACACACACACACACACATATATACATAAAACAAACTCAGGGGAAGAGGGAGGCAGGGAGTAAACCAAGAAAGAAGACCAGATCCAGGAAACCAGTGAGACATCAGAGAAACTGAAAAAAAAGCCCCAAGACAACAGTCAAGTGCCATGCACAAAGAAGGGAGCAGAAAAACAGAAAGCTTCTGGAGAAAGAGATCCAGGAGTAAAAGTAGAACAACAACAACAAAACAACTGTTACAGTTCAGGGAGTCCCCTGGTGGCCTAGTGGTTAGTATTCTGGGCCTTCACTGCCATGGTGAAAAAAACAGAAAATAAAACCGTTGGTTTGCTTTTCTGAGCAAATCCTGATCAATACTAAATAAAGGAAAAGAAAAGAATTTCTAACTCTAGGAAAAACAAAACAAAAGGATGTATAAGAGCAAAAATATAACCAGAGTACAGCATGTCACAGCAACGACTGTGCACAGTCTGAATAGATTTGCATGTGGTTTTTGCCTCCTGACTTTAGTAAACCTCCTCGCTCCTGGGAACGCAAATTAGATTAAACAGCACAAGCGTTTTCAAACACAATAGTTTGGACAGGATGCACACAAAATGCAGAACAGATTTCCCAATCAATTCCTCTCATCATCTTTGAGATGGGGAATGTCAGCCCGATAAGGAAGCACTTGTATAAACAGGGGGAGGAAGGAAGGGAAGAGTGGACAGAAGGTAAACAAGCTGAGGGTGGGAACAGAAAAGGAGCAAACAAACACCATAATTCCCCCAATTTTTCTTTGAAACCTGCCTAATTAGTTCTTCAGCTCTTCCTCAACTTTGGTTCCATGTTGGCTTTTCACCGTGGGAATAGACTGAAAGGAGGTAGAGGGAGGGAAGGGGAGGGATGGAGTTTTTCTTCTCTTTGTACCCTCACTACCTGGCCTGGAGCCTGGTCCGCGGGGCAAGAGTTTACTTTTATTTTTTAATTAAAAAACACAATTGTTAGTGAGCTTTCACATACAATATCTCAGATTAGGGGAAATGCAGTTATTGCCCATACTGCCCTAGAACTCTTGCTGAATTTAGCATGGTGGTGCTGCCAGCTTAACCCCAGGAAGAAAGCTGGGCTCCTTAAAGACAAGCTGGCGAGCGGCAGCTGGGATGCAAATCTGAGGCAGTCTGAGCGATGCTCTTACCAGCCATGCTGTGCTGCATCCATTGCCAGTGCCTGGAGGTCACAGCTCCCAGCCCCTTGGGAGAGAGCAAAGGAAATGAAAGATGAAATGGACAGACTCAAGAGCTGAACTCTGAGCAATTGCCTCCCCAGAGACTCACAATTCTCTGTAATTAACATAGCTAGCTGCAAGGAAAGCAAGTGCATTGCTTTTGAAACTCATCTGGTAAACTTGAATTAAACCAGGGAGAGGGCGCTGGCTGGTAAACCTGGGGAAATGGGTTTCCAGACAACCAGACACTGGGGGTGAGCTAAGGTTGAGAGACACCTGGGCACTGACCCTGCTTTATCTGTCCACACCCACGAGAGTTTGGCCCTGCTGATGAGTTTGGTGCAAGAACCAGGGGAGCCCCACGTTTGCAAACGGTCCTCTAAAGCCGTGGTTCTCTCCTGAATACCTGGAGGGGCTTTAGAAACTATTCATGCCTTGACTTCACTCCCAGAGATACCGATTACACTAATCTGGGATACAGTCTGGGTATCTCTGTTGTTTTCTTCTGTCTTCCTTTTTTTTTAATCTTATTTATTTTTGAAGAGAGATTACATGTGTAAGGCACAGATTTTAAAAGGTACACAAGGACAGTACAGTAAGTCTCCATCCAAGCCCTGTCCTCAGCCACTCACTTCTCTCAGAGGCAACTTCCAGAGATCATTTTAAAACCGACGAGAAATCATATATATTTACACATAAAATGAAAGTGTAGCATGCACTGTTCCCCACCTTGCTTTTGCTGTGTTATCTATATGCCTTGACCCTCCTTGCTTTTTAAAAAGTTTCTGCTATTGGTAACATCTTGCACTAGTGTGGTACATGTGTTACAACTGATGTGCCAATATTGACATGTTACTATTAGCGAAAGTCCACAGTTTACATTAGGGTTCACTCCTGGTGTTGTACATTTCATGGATTTTAACAAGTGTATTAATGACATGTAGCCACCATTCCAGTGTCACACAGAATAGTTCCACTGCTGTAAACATCCCCTGTGCTTCACCTAGTCATCATTCCCTGCCCCCTCACCCCTGGCAACCATAGATCTTTTTATTGTCTTCATAATTTTGTCTGTTCCAGAAAGTCATATCCTTGGAATCATACAGTCTGTAGCCTTTTCAGATTGTCTTCTTACACTTAGCAATATGCATTTAAGATTCTTCCACACCTTTTCATGGCTTGATAGCTCATTTCTTTGTCTAGTTGAATAATATCCTGTTGTATGGCTGTAGAGCAGTTTGTTTACCCATTCACCTATTGAAGGACATCTTGGTTGCTTCCAAGTTTTGGCAACTATGAAGAAAGCTGTTATAAACATCTGTGTACAGGTTTTTGTGTGGACATAAGTTTTGAACGCATTTGGGTGAATTGCAAGGAGTATGACTGCTGGATCGTGTGCTAAGAGTATGTCTCATTTTGTACGCAACTGCCAAACTGTTTTCCAAAGTGGCTGCACCATGTTGCATTCCCACCAGCAATGAATGAGAGTTCCTGTTGCTCCACATCCTTGCCAGCATTTGATGTCGTCAGGGTGTTGGATTTTGGCCATTCCAGTAGGTATATATGCATCTCGTTGTCTTAATTTGCAGCTTCCTCGTGACATAGGATGTTGAGCATCTTTTCATGTTCTTATTTCTCATAAGTACGTAAGTCTTCTTTGGTGAAGTGTGTGTTCAGGTCATTTGCCCATTTTTAAATTGGGTTGCTTGTTTCTTATTGCTGAGTTTTGAAAGTTGTTTGTGTATTTTGGATACTAGCCCATTATCAGATACGTGTTTTGCAAGCATTTTTCTCCCAGTCTGTGGCTTGTTGTTTCATTCTCTGAACAGTATCTTTTGCAGAACAGAAGTTTTTCATTTTAATGAAGTCCAACTTATCATTTTTTCCTTTCGTGGATTGTGCTTTTGGTATTGTATCTAAAAGTCATCACGGAACCTAAGATCACCTAGATTTTTCTCCTGTGTTGCCTTCTAGGACTTTTATAGTGCTGCATTTTACATTTGGGACGATGAGCCATTTTCAGGTAAGTTTTGTGACGGGCACAAGGTCTGTGTGTAGATTCTTTTTTTTAATTTTTTTTTTTTTTGCATGTGTATATCCAGGTGTCCCAACCCCATTTATTGAAAAGACTATCCTTCCTCAGCTGAATTACATTTGCTCCTTTGTCAAAGACCTGTTGACTCTATATACCCAGAAACCTGGGTATTTGGGGGTAGTTACCTCCCACCCCCAGGTGATTCTAATATGTAGCCAGTGTGTGCATTGTTAATATAAGTTCCTCTGGGAAGGTAATGTAAGCCCTGTATATAAAAGGGCAGCGGCTTAAGAAGAATCCACCTGCTTTCTTTTTTTTTTTTTTTTAAAGATTGATTGATTGATTGATTGCTATGTTGGGTCTTCGTTTCTGTGCTAGGGCTTTCTCTAGCTGCGGCAAGTGGGGGCCACTCTTCATCGCGGTGCGTGGGCCTCTCACTATCGCGGCCTCTCTTGTTGCGGAGCACAGGCTCCAGACGCGCAGGCTCAGCAGTTGTGGTTCACGGGCCCAGTTGCTCCGCGGCATGTGGGATCCTCCCAGACCAGGGCTCGAACCCGTGTCCCCTGCATTGGCAGGCAGATTCTCAACCACTGCGCCACCAGGGAAGCCCCCACCCGCTTTCTTAATTCTGGAGGGGAAAGTGTCACCAGCAGCTGCATGTCCTGTTAAAACCCCAGCTCCAAGGAAAAACCACCCCAAGGTGTGTTGCCTCTGCTCCTACATAAACTGCCTTACTTGCTTTAAGAGGAAGATTCCTAATTAAATAGGTTGGGAACGTATAGTGTGTGTGTGTGTGTGTGTGTGTGTGTGTGTGGTTGTGTGTCTGCAGCCTCCTCCTTGCAATCCTTAAACACCTGAGATCTGCACATCTGCACAGGGGTTGAGTATGGCCAGGTGCTCTGCAGGGCATGTGGAAAGCTCAGGCTGGGAGCCAGAAGAGAAGGAGAGGAGGACAAAACGTGGATGGAGAAGGGAGAGGATGCAAACTCTCCCAGACTAGAGAAAGTCCCCAGGGCTGTTTCCAGCTAAGGGCTTCATCAGTTCCTGTCAAATCACCCCCCTTGGCAGGGATAACATGCAGAAGCAAGGCCCTGGTGGTGAGAATGAAGTCAGAGCTTCGATCCTGGGAGGTTAGGAAGACAGAGCAGGAAGAACAGGGCTGGGGAAGCAAGGCAGCCTTGGTGCTGGTGGCAGAGCCGAGGGTCTGTAGCCGGAAGCCTGGTCCAGCCCTTGGGCCACCCAGGCAGGAAGGAGATTACACAGCGGAGAGGGAGCCAATGCCAGGGACTGGGGGAAACTGGGACCAAGGCAGGAGCCAGGTAGGAACCAAAAAAAAAAAAAGGTTGGTCCCTGGCGCCTGGCACACAGCTTTCAGTAAGTGTCTGTGGAAATAATGAGTGAATAAGTGAATGACTTTGAAGATTTAATCACTTTAAATCACCCTTCCTGTGATCATCATCATATAATCTCTCTCCTTTATGGGGTTCACATCCGTGCTAGATGGTTGCCTATAGGGTAAATATTATTCCCATATATTATGGGCTGAATCGTGTCCCCTCAAAAAGAGATGTTGATGTTCTAACCCCCAGGACCTCAGAACGTGAGCTGATTTGGAAACAGGGTCTTTACAGAGGTCATCAAGTTAAAATGAGGTCATTAAGATGGGCCTTAATCCAATATGATTGGTGTCCTTGTAAAAAGAAGTTTGGTCACAGAAACTGATACACACAGAGGGAAGATGATGTGAAGACACACAGGCCATGTGAGTGGAGTGAAGCAGCTACAAGACAAGGAACCCCAAGGACAGCTAGCAAGCTCCAGAAGCTGGGAGAGGCGAGGAAGGATTTTCCCTAGAGCCTTCGGAGGGAGCATCGCCCTGACACACCTTGATTTCAGACTTCCAGGCTCCAGAACTGTGAGACAATAAATTCTGTTGTCTTAAACCACCTACTTTTGGGTACTTTGCTACAGCAGCCCGCAGAAACTAATACACCATGTTAAGGTGAAAAAAATTGAGGCGGAGTGATATTCTGTAAATTGTCCAGGTTCACCCAGGCAGGAAGGGCCACTATTGCTATCTGAAATACAGTCTTATTTCTCCAAATCTTTCTTCCACTCTACTAAGAAAGTGTGATGTGGATCTCAAGAAAAAGATGTTTCCCAGCCATGTTTAACCAGGCCCATGTAGACCCAATTCATCATTTCCATCATGATTCTGCAGTCTAGCATAAAGAGACCCTTCTCAGAGGTCAGTACCTCCATAGAGCATATTCCCATCTGATGAGCTACTCCTTCCTGCTCATATAAAAGGAGATCTTCAGTACGACATTTGACCCAATTTCATTTGGGAATGAAGTACAGAATCAGGACATTTACTGTGACAGTCATTCCAAGGGAATATTCTCTTAAAGGCAAGGTCAAAATGGGGTTAAACTCAGAACTTAAAAACCAAGTCAACAATGTTCCCTGCAAATCACTAGCCTCCAGGGCCTCCCCTAGGGGGACCAGCATGGAATTTGGTTCTAAAGAAGGGATTGACAAATACACACTACTATATGTAAAATAGATAACTAATAAGGACCTACTGCATAGCCCAGGGAACTCTACTCAATACTCTGTAATGACCTAAATGGGAAAAGAACCTTAAAAGAGTGGATATTTGTAAATGTACAAATGATTCACTTTGCTGTACAGCAGAAAGTAACACAACATTGTAACTCAACGATATGCCAATAAAAATTTTAAAAATAAGTAAATAAATGATAAAATACTCCTAAAAAAAAGAAGTAGGGCTGTGTACAGGGGGTCCCCTGAAGTGATGAGGAAGGCGCATGTCTAAAGAATGAGCTCATGGAAAAGTGGTTTTTTTCCAAATACAGAAACCAAGAGTGGGGTGAAATGAGGATAGAGTCAGGTGGAGTGGGGATTAGACTGGGACCCCACAAAGGCAAGGGCAGGAGGGCCCTCAGCCGTTCCTGCCAGCTGCTGGGAGTCTGCGCTGGCTTTAACAGCCGTGCCCATGCTGGGTGGCTGCCCTGGGGGACAATCCTGGCGGCCACTTCCTCACCATCCAAGAGGACTTCCCTCTGGCAAGAGCTGTAAACACCTCCTCCCCATCTGTCCTCACTCGCCCTGACTCCCCTGCAGAGGGGAACAGCACTGAGCAGGCAGGCGCACAGCAGGCATTCACTGAATGAATGATGGCGTGCAATCTGCAAACCATCTAGAATGCGAAAACCACAAAAGCACCAAAATGGCACATCCATCAACGGAGTCTTCCCAGGCTATGTTCCTTTTCACTTGAAGTTGTGAGCAGACAACCACTGTATCCAAAGGGAAAATGAATGAAAAGTGAGCATCATGTAGAGTTTATTGATCAAGTAAAACATAACCAAGAAAATGGCATGCTGCCACCTCTATATAAGTGTTATTATATTGCAGGGTGAATGAGCTGCAATGGTCAGTCATGCTCATAGATGACTTCTATTGGTAATGGTCTTACCCAGAACACCAAGTTTCAGAGTTTTGTTTGCTTGCTGTTCTGCATTACTGAAAATTGACATCAATGATGACTCGTTTCTCTGTATTTCCCAGCTCTCATTTAATCAAATATCCATAGCATCTTGAAGTAGAACTGGAAAATTAGAAGTGTTCTATTTGAGCGTCTACTTAACACAGAAAATTAAACCCCACAATACACACACACACACACACACACACACACACACACACACACTGTCATCAAGCAGCTGCCACCAGCTCACTTCCCCCAGGTTAGATGCCCTAGGAGAGAGCCCAGATGTCAGAAACTCCAGGTCTCTGGCTGTGGGTACCTGCTTCCAAGGTCATGCTCACCTACAGGGAGAGGAAATGAAGGGGAGGGGAAATGTTACAGGGAGAAAGCTTTGGGGGAGAATCTTGGATTTGAGAAATAAGATGAGATGTTTAGAACTGGGGGCGGGGGAGAGGAAGAAGAAAAGAGATGTCTTGATACCCTACTCTTCCTTCTAACCCATCTCTGGCCCCAAACGAACTAAAGCAGATATACATTCCCAGGCAGCCTTGGCAACAGTTAGCTCCGTGGCCAGGAGAATTCTCTCTCCACCTGTCTGAAAATATTATCTTGCTGTTGCCAGATGTTACTCTAACCAGAGACAGAGCAGTCCCAGACCCCAGTTACAGATAAAAGGCTCTTATGAGCAAATACCTGGGAGGCAGAATTTCCTGATGTGAATGAGTTTCTGTCAAAGTGCAAAAAGGATTAGATATCTTTTTGGATAGAGCCAGCCCGATGGCAAAGAATTCAAGCAAGAATAAAACAAAGAGGAAGAAAAGGTCAGGGAGGAAGAACTACAGACTTTGGATTTTCTGATTCAGCATTTGGCTAACAATTGATTCTATTTCCAAAGGCAATTTGAATGTTTTTGTTCTGTGAGTTTTCATGTATTTCTAGCCTCACCACCTTTGTGTCAAAATACCCCCAGCCTGATGGATTCCTTTTCCTTTCTAAGCCATGAGACCCTGTGGATCTATCTGACAGCGTTCCTTGCTGTGTACCTTGTACTGTACTTTGGCCATATTAACCTCCTCTCTTACTAAACCATGAACTCCTTGCAGGCAGGCAGCATCTGTGCCTAGCTTCTGTCTTTTAGGTAATTTTGGGTACAGCAGAGTGGGCAGGAGGGATCTGTTCTCAGGGATCCCCAGGACCACTCTCAGGTTCTGTGTTTCTCTAGAAGGACTCACAGAACTCAGAAAAGCGATGATATTCACAGTTGTGGTTTATGATAGCAAAAGGATACAGGTTACAATCAGACAGGTAAAAGACACATAAGGCAGAGCCCAGAAAAGAGACCACACATGACCTTGTAGTTGTCCTCTCCCCATGCATTTACACAGTGTGGAATTCTCCCAGCAAACAATGTGTGACAACACCATGGAGCATTGCCATCTGGGAAGCTCACCTGAGCCTTGGTGTCCAGCATTTTTACTGGGGGCCAGTCATGTAGGCATGGAGTGTCCACAGCGTTGAATTTGGTTTCTTAGTCTCTGGTCACTCCAGAGGTCAGACTGATAAGGTCCCCACCATAAATCACATTGTTAGCATAAAGAATCTGGCCATGGATCAGGGCCCCAGGTAAACAGAGATACCTGAGATCAGGCAGGATATTTCAAGGGTTTAGAGTATATCTCCCAGCAGCTGTCAAGGAGCAGAACTCCTCTGGAATGTGTAGAGTTTGGACAATCTGGACCTGCTGAGTCAACCTTTTATTGTACAGGATCAAAGGAAGATAAACTCTTCACCACAGGTTCATGTTCTGACCAATCACAGGGGGTTTCTAAGCAGGCCCACCTAGGCTTCCAAATGAGAACCAATTCTGGCTGAGGCTGAAGTCTACCTAAATGAGGACAGAGAGCTTCCTCATGTTGAACTTTCTAAAAGATTCTGTTTAAGAAATGAGCATGTTTGCAAAACAACATCTCTCACCTTTGTTGAAGTTTTTACCTATGAATTTCATGATTCTTGGGCAAACATTAAAAAGGACTTATGTGAGCCCTATGTTTCGATACGCCAGACATACTTGCTTTCTCTAAATGCAGTGGGATTCCACGTAATAAGGGTTGAAAACATAAAATGGAAAAACCTAGATCAAGAAGAGAATTCAAAATACCTCTGAAAGAAAGTGAATGGGAGTTAGTGGATGGATAAAGTAAGCCAAGAAAGAGATGGCCTGGATGAGCAGTTCTCAAAGTGTGGGCTGTCAGTAATGTCATTATTATAGTTTCATGATAATACTAAGATCCTATTGGCCATTTTCATTTGTTGACATTTGCACTGATGGTCCAAAAGCAATGGTGGGTAAAACTGCAGAGGTCTCATCATGAATCCAGGCAGAGGTACCATACTGTCCCAGAAGTCACTGTATTATTCACTCCCATGCACCTGCAGGAAAAAAGTCAATTTCACCTAAGGCTGTTAACAACAATTGTTACAGGTTGAAACAGTAAAGTTACTAATTGTATTCATTTTGACCTTTAAGTTTTGGTGTAGAATAGAATATGTATACAGAATTATCTAGAAAGGCTACTAAAATACTCCTCCTTTTTCCAGCTACATATCTGTGTGAAGTCACACTTTCTCTACTACTTCAACCAAGATTGAATGCAGAAGTAGAAATGAAAACCCAGGGGCCTTTTATTAACCCAGACATTAAAGAGATTTGCAGAAAAATGAAACAAAGCCACCCTTCTCACTAAACTGTTTTGATTCGGAAAATGTAGTTATTGTTCATGAAAAAATATGCTTTTTTCTGTTAACATGCAATGATTTTATTACTGTTATTTTTAAATCAGTGAATACATAATTATTTTTTAAATTTCTCGGTTTTAATTTCTGATTCAGTAAACATTGACAGATACAATCCAGATAAGTAAAAGCTCGCTAGCATCCTCAATAATATTTAAGAATGTAGAGTCCAGAGACCAACATGGTTGAGAACGTCTAGCCTAGATCATGCTTCTGTCTGTCTGTCTGTCTGTCAGTCTACCTGGAGATCTTGAGGGCTGAGTCACCTCGAGGGGTAAGGCTGAGAAATGAAGCTGAAAGCTGAGGATTAAAGACAGGTCTATATGGGGAATGGTTGTATCCCACCCACTCCTTCCCCATGGAGCACAGACAGATCTTTCTAGAACCACTGCCTCACTCTGCCCAGGACTATCCTGGATTTTTACTGAAAGTCCCACCACCTGGGAAATCCCCCCCAGATGTGGAAAGTCCTGGTTTTCCATTGCGAGTGCAGGAGATTGGGGGGAAAGTATAAAACCCATACAGTGACCCCCAAAATAGGGACTGAAGCAGCACTATCTTTAACGTCAAGTGGACGTGGCAGAGATTATTTGCCTTCATAGATGTTGTCATTGTCATTCACCTCTCCTGACCGCTGATGTTGGTGACCACCATTTGTGGTTCACTCATTAGATCCTCTGTGGTTTCATCCCCCGAGCGATGAGATTCCAGTGTGCAATTCAAATGCACTGGAACTTTGACTTTGCCCGTGAAGTAATGGCTGTGCTTTGTATTGGGATAGTGCTTGTTTAACTTTTCACACTGTGAATACTGTGATCGTGTTTTCTAAGAGTTCATGCCATCAAAATGAGAACAATGAACTCACACCCGCATGACCCAGACATCACTGAACGAGACTAAACAGCTGTGTTATTGTAATGACAGACAGAAGGACGCATACAACTGGATCAGGGAAATAAATAACCAAAGCAGGGCACACTGCATGACATGCCAGAAAGAGTTTGGTCATCGTGGAGAAGAGGGCACGAAAGTACTCCTAGAGACTGGACCTCAAACATCTGGGATGAGACAGGCAAGTACTTCTAAATCCATCCAGTTTTTTGTTTCCCCAAAGACACCAATGCTCAGTCAAAAATAGTGACTGCTGAATTATCTTGAGTACACCATGCAAAAAAGCTCAGAGTGTTGTATCCTTCTTTTGATTGCTCCATGAAATTGAGTAAAGTGGTAAAATTACATTTTCTGATTAAGAAGATGCAACTGAAATGACCTGTGGGCAAACAAAAGGGAACATTTTGATAAATTTTGTGTTGGCCCCTAATGCTGTAGCACTCCACTCATTCTGTAAAATCTTACCAGGGATTATGCTTTTTACTGTGTATCAAATGAAGCATCAAATTGTAGCAACTAAAAAATTCTCCCCCTAGTTCTTAGGCACTTTGATTTCAAAAATGGAAATTCAAATCATTTTAATCAACAATCCTGTCCAAAAAAAACTCAGCTTCCCTCCTCTAGCTGCATATTTGGCAGACAACACAAATGTAAATTTTGGCAAATTCCATTTCCTGCGTCAAGTTCTTACCAAAGAAAATGAAAGATCGCAGCTGTCAAATGTCCTTCACACCTCGTACAGAACACTGCTTAAAAAAAAAAGATGTGATTTGCTTACCTGTGTGATACTGAGGCTTTCGTAATGAAAAGTTTTTCATCACTTTCCAGGTTCTTCAGAACATGCGGAAGCACTTAGATTTCTGATACTTTGTAAGGAGGTCTCTTCTTGCTACAAGACGGCTATTTTTGTTGCCAGCCACAGAAATTAAAGTAAAAGATTGTCCTCCCATATAATCATGTTCTCTAAATGTGGGGCAAGAGGAACGTGGAAACACAAGAGTGCTTGGAAACACACTGGGGATGAGAATGGAGAAGAGGATTACAGTAAAACAGAAATGTATGTGCTGTTTCTGCAAAACAGTTATAATAAGAAACTCTTATTTAACTTGGCTGCTCCTTTCCAGTAACAGATTTTTGAGTTTGGAAGTAGTCGTATTTCCCAAAAATGAGTCATTTCTTTTTTTCTGTGTGACTTTTTACTGCAACCTACGTTTCACATCAAACAACTCAGATGCGGTGAGTCTCACCTTTTCTAGGACGCTTATGGCCTCTTTACAGATCATCAAACTGTTTTGCAGAAACAGCACATACATTTCTGTTTTACTGTAATCCTCTTCTCCATTCTCATCCCCAGTGTGTTTCCAAGCACTCTTGTGTTTCCACGTTCCTCTTGCCCCACATTTAGAGAACATGATTATATGGGAGGACAATCTTTTACTTTAATTTCTGTGGCTGGCAACAAAAATAGCCGTCTTGTAGCAAGAAGAGACCTCCTTACAAAGTATCAGAAATCTAAGTGCTTCCGCATGTTCTGAAGAACCTGGAAAGTGATGAAAAACTTTTCATTACGAAAGCCTCAGTATCACACAGGTAAGCAAATCACATCTTTTTTTTTTAAGCAGTGTTCTGTACGAGGTGTGAAGGACATTTGACAGCTGCGATCTTTCATTTTCTTTGGTAAGAACTTGACGCAGGAAATGGAATTTGCCAAAATTTACATTTGTGTTGTCTGCCAAATATGCAGCTAGAGGAGGGAAGCTGAGTTTTTTTTGGACAGGATTGTTGATTAAAATGATTTGAATTTCCATTTTTGAAATCAAAGTGCCTAAGAACTAGGGGGAGAATTTTTTAGTTGCTACAATTTGATGCTTCATTTGATACACAGTAAAAAGCATAATCCCTGGTAAGATTTTACAGAATGAGTGGAGTGCTACAGCATTAGGGGCCAACACAAAATTTATCAAAATGTTCCCTTTTGTTTGCTCACAGGTCATTTCAGTTGCATCTTCTTAATCAGAAAATGTAATTTTACCACTTTACTCAATTTCATGGAGCAATCAAAAGAAGGATACAACACTCTGAGCTTTTTTGCATGGTGTACTCAAGATAATTCAGCAGTCACTATTTTTGACTGAGCATTGGTGTCTTTGGGGAAACAAAAAACTGGATGGATTTAGAAGTACTTGCCTGTCTCATCCCAGATGTTTGAGGTCCAGTCTCTAGGAGTACTTTCGTGCCCTCTTCTCCACGATGACCAAACTCTTTCTGGCATGTCATGCAGTGTGCCCTGCTTTGGTTATTTATTTCCCTGATCCAGTTGTATGCGTCCTTCTGTCTGTCATTACAATAACACAGCTGTTTAGTCTCGTTCAGTGATGTCTGGGTCATGCGGGTGTGAGTTCATTGTTCTCATTTTGATGGCATGAACTCTTAGAAAACACGATCACAGTATTCACAGTGTGAAAAGTTAAACAAGCACTATCCCAATACAAAGCACAGCCATTACTTCACGGGCAAAGTCAAAGTTCCAGTGCATTTGAATTGCACACTGGAATCTCATCGCTCGGGGGATGAAACCACAGAGGATCTAATGAGTGAACCACAAATGGTGGTCACCAACATCAGCGGTCAGGAGAGGTGAATGACAATGACAACATCTATGAAGGCAAATAATCTCTGCCACGTCCACTTGACGTTAAAGATAGTGCTGCTTCAGTCCCTATTTTGGGGGTCACTGTATGGGTTTTATACTTTCCCCCCAATCTCCTGCACTCGCAATGGAAAACCAGGACTTTCCACATCTGGGGGGGATTTCCCAGGTGGTGGGACTTTCAGTAAAAATCCAGGATAGTCCTGGGCAGAGTGAGGCAGTGGTTCTAGAAAGATCTGTCTGTGCTCCATGGGGAAGGAGTGGGTGGGATACAACCATTCCCCATATAGACCTGTCTTTAATCCTCAGCTTTCAGCTTCATTTCTCAGCCTTACCCCTCGAGGTGACTCAGCCCTCAAGATCTCCAGGTAGACTGACAGACAGACAGACAGACAGAAGCATGATCTAGGCTAGACGTTCTCAACCATGTTGGTCTCTGGACTCTACATTCTTAAATATTATTGAGGATGCTAGCGAGCTTTTACTTATCTGGATTGTATCTGTCAATGTTTACTGAATCAGAAATTAAAACCGAGAAATTTAAAAAATAATTATGTATTCACTGATTTAAAAATAACAGTAATAAAATCATTGCATGTTAACAGAAAAAAGCATATTTTTTCATGAACAATAACTACATTTTCCGAATCAAAACAGTTTAGTGAGAAGGGTGGCTTTGTTTCATTTTTCTGCAAATCTCTTTAATGTCTGGGTTAATAAAAGGCCCCTGGGTTTTCATTTCTACTTCTGCATTCAATCTTGGTTGAAGTAGTAGAGAAAGTGTGACTTCACACAGATATGTAGCTGGAAAAAGGAGGAGTATTTTAGTAGCCTTTCTAGATAATTCTGTATACATATTCTATTCTACACCAAAACTTAAAGGTCAAAATGAATACAATTAGTAACTTTACTGTTTCAACCTGTAACAATTGTTGTTAACAGCCTTAGGTGAAATTGACTTTTTTCCTGCAGGTGCATGGGAGTGAATAATACAGTGACTTCTGGGACAGTATGGTACCTCTGCCTGGATTCATGATGAGACCTCTGCAGTTTTACCCACCATTGCTTTTGGACCATCAGTGCAAATGTCAACAAATGAAAATGGCCAATAGGATCTTAGTATTATCATGAAACTATAATAATGACATTACTGACAGCCCACACTTTGAGAACTGCTCATCCAGGCCATCTCTTTCTTGGCTTACTTTATCCATCCACTAACTCCCATTCACTTTCTTTCAGAGGTATTTTGAATTCTCTTCTTGATCTAGGTTTTTCCATTTTATGTTTTCAACCCTTATTACGTGGAATCCCACTGCATTTAGAGAAAGCAAGTATGTCTGGCGTATCGAAACATAGGGCTCACATAAGTCCTTTTTAATGTTTGCCCAAGAATCATGAAATTCATAGGTAAAAACTTCAACAAAGGTGAGAGATGTTGTTTTGCAAACATGCTCATTTCTTAAACAGAATCTTTTAGAAAGTTCAACATGAGGAAGCTCTCTGTCCTCATTTAGGTAGACTTCAGCCTCAGCCAGAATTGGTTCTCATTTGGAAGCCTAGGTGGGCCTGCTTAGAAACCCCCTGTGATTGGTCAGAACATGAACCTGTGGTGAAGAGTTTATCTTCCTTTGATCCTGTACAATAAAAGGTTGACTCAGCAGGTCCAGATTGTCCAAACTCTACACATTCCAGAGGAGTTCTGCTCCTTGACAGCTGCTGGGAGATATACTCTAAACCCTTGAAATATCCTGCCTGATCTCAGGTATCTCTGTTTACCTGGGGCCCTGATCCATGGCCAGATTCTTTATGCTAACAATGTGATTTATGGTGGGGACCTTATCAGTCTGACCTCTGGAGTGACCAGAGACTAAGAAACCAAATTCAACGCTGTGGACACTCCATGCCTACATGACTGGCCCCCAGTAAAAATGCTGGACACCAAGGCTCAGGTGAGCTTCCCAGATGGCAATGCTCCATGGTGTTGTCACACATTGTTTGCTGGGAGAATTCCACACTGTGTAAATGCATGGGGAGAGGACAACTACAAGGTCATGTGTGGTCTCTTTTCTGGGCTCTGCCTTATGTGTCTTTTACCTGTCTGATTGTAACCTGTATCCTTTTGCTATCATAAACCACAACTGTGAATATCATCGCTTTTCTGAGTTCTGTGAGTCCTTCTAGAGAAACACAGAACCTGAGAGTGGTCCTGGGGATCCCTGAGAACAGATCCCTCCTGCCCACTCTGCTGTACCCAAAATTACCTAAAAGACAGAAGCTAGGCACAGATGCTGCCTGCCTGCAAGGAGTTCATGGTTTAGTAAGAGAGGAGGTTAATATGGCCAAAGTACAGTACAAGGTACACAGCAAGGAACGCTGTCAGATAGATCCACAGGGTCTCATGGCTTAGAAAGGAAAAGGAATCCATCAGGCTGGGGGTATTTTGACACAAAGGTGGTGAGGCTAGAAATACATGAAAACTCACAGAACAAAAACATTCAAATTGCCTTTGGAAATAGAATCAATTGTTAGCCAAATGCTGAATCAGAAAATCCAAAGTCTGTAGTTCTTCCTCCCTGACCTTTTCTTCCTCTTTGTTTTATTCTTGCTTGAATTCTTTGCCATCGGGCTGGCTCTATCCAAAAAGATATCTAATCCTTTTTGCACTTTGACAGAAACTCATTCACATCAGGAAATTCTGCCTCCCAGGTATTTGCTCATAAGAGCCTTTTATCTGTAACTGGGGTCTGGGACTGCTCTGTCTCTGGTTAGAGTAACATCTGGCAACAGCAAGATAATATTTTCAGACAGGTGGAGAGAGAATTCTCCTGGCCACGGAGCTAACTGTTGCCAAGGCTGCCTGGGAATGTATATCTGCTTTAGTTCGTTTGGGGCCAGAGATGGGTTAGAAGGAAGAGTAGGGTATCAAGACATCTCTTTTCTTCTTCCTCTCCCCCGCCCCCA